>NC_142354.1:43644508-43944508 GCF_059441175.1 Urocampus carinirostris
TAAACAAAAATAGATGAACTAGCATTAAAATAGGTCTAAACATTTGTATTTATCTGACACAAGGAAAGAAGATTGGATTCGGCTGCTTGGCGTGGTCAGTGGTTGGGAGCTGTAGTATTGACTTTAGCAGCCAGAGGGCGTCAAAGAACTGAAACGCAACCACATAAAAGGAAATGTTTTTTTTATTCTGTTGGTAATTATTGGCTTATAAGTCACATATCAACCTCTGATTTAGTTCGGGTGGTATTTATCAAAAGAAACAAACTAAGAAAATTGGCTGGGTTTTAACAATTGTATTTTTGTAGTGGGTAGTATCAACATTCAGTAACTGTGCAAAAAAACTTTTGTGTCTCCGAAATGGAAGCTGAAGATTATTTTGGGACACATCAATCTGTCATCAGAGGTCTGTCAAAGATGGAGCTTACCGTTTCCAATGGCAACCACCACCCACGTTCCAAAACCACAAAATTTGATTGTTGTGTGCCCAGGTAAATACTGTCAGAGTCTGCTGTTTATATAAAAAATATCGTTAGACTGTTGGAGTTTAGCTGTTTTTTGTCTGTTTATTTATTTTCTATTATTTTTGTTAGACTTTGACTCAGAAATCAAACCATTACACATAGTCTAGTGTTTTTTCCGAATTGCTCAGTCCACAATTGAATGGATTTGGGAGTACAGTCCATAAAAAGTCGTCGCCGTCGACGATAATGTAACATCAAACATTCTGGTTGTATCCAGCAACTCTGTTTGACCCTCATCCCCCCCTCATCCCCCCGAAGGAAAACAAAGCCTACTTACAACAAAGTCAGTTAGTTCTTTGTTCCTTTATCTCTTTGTTTCCTTATCCTCACTGTAAATGTGGAACTGGAGTCGTCCAATTTCGTTGTCACAGCATATCCCATGTTGTAACAATGACAATAAAGGCATATTCTATTCTATTACACTTATTTGGCAAATTGTATTTTCTCTTTGTAGAGATCTAGTAGGTGTACAAAAAACACATGAATGAAACATTATTGGGATAGCTTGTTGGTATAGCTTGTGTATACATACATTGTTTATATATTACATATTATCCTGTATGTTGTTCATGCATTCTTGTCATGTCAGGGAGTAATCGTGAGACCTGTGATTCTTGGAATAGTGATGTGAATCCACTGTGAGGCTCAGCAGCACTCACCTTTCACATTTGAAAATCACATAGTACTTTAAATAAATCCCTTGGCTTGAGTTCTGCTTAAAAACGCTACCACTGTTTCTGTAATTTGGGTAATTTCGGGAATGCTTTATGTAATGTTATTTCGTATATATTAGCAGTGGAAAACAGGGTTGGGTAGGGTTACCTTAACTTGATTACTTTCAATGACTTTTGGATTACTCCAATACCAAATATGCTAATAAAGACAAAAAAAAACTAAATATGAATAAAATGACTAAATTTTGTGCAGGCTTGGGGAGTAACGGAATACATGGAACAGCAAAAAGCTGTTTGGATTTATTTTCATTTTGTTTCTGTCGCATTTGATCTTCGTTTTGCCGGAGATCAAAGAGATCAAAGCCAGGAGAGGAAGCTTACCACGTGTTGTGAGTCATAATTAAATTCATATTTAGTTTATTTTGTCTTTTATTAGCATATTTGGTATTGGAGTAATCCAAAAGTCATTGAAAGTAATCAAGTTAAAGTAACCCTACCCAACCCTGGTGGCAAATGAAGTATAATTTTCTTGGCCTTCACTTAACAACAGAGTGGTCTGCTATTAAATAGGACAGTTATGGGTTGCACATGCTGGCATGGGCATAGGCTTTAGTGCTTACAGTGCAGTGGAACCTCGGTTCTCGACCATAATCCGTTCCAGAACCCTGTTCGAAAACCGATTTGTTCGATCACCGAAATCATTTTTCTCATTAAAAATAATGCAAATCGTTTTAATCCGTTCCAATACCCTGAATATTTACCTTGAATGTTTAACGTAAACATAAAGCTAACCCAGGCTAATCGTACGTTCGTGTTATCGTAATCTTTCGTACGGAAGATTACGATAACACGAACGTGTAAAAATAAAAAAAAGGATAAAGAAAAGAATTATGAACAACATGAACGTTTAAGAATAAAAAAATCAGGTGGTTTACAAGTCATTTAGCAACCGGGTCTCCTCAACAAGTGGTGAGCGGTGGTTCATCGGAAAGGGGGCTCCGTTCCAACACCCTGAATGTTGGGCTCCGTTCCAACACCCTGAATGTTTACTGAATGTTTAACGTAAACCTAAAGCTAACCCAGGCTAATCGTACGTTCGCGTTATCGCAATCTTCCGTACGAAAGATTACGCTAACATGAACGTGTAAAAATAAAAAAAAAAGGATAAAGAAAAGAATTATGAATAGGATTTCTTAGCTTTGTGGTGGGCAACAGAAGGCGCAGGCGGACAGTATTCCCTAGCAAGATCAGACACTCGCACACCTCCTTCATATTTTGATATTATTTCTTTCTTAAATGCAATATTTGTACGTACTACTTTTCTTTTTTCTCTTTGCTGCTTGCACTGACTTTCTTCGGAGGCATAATAAGGGGCTAAAACACCCGTACGCCGCACCCTAGCGTACGCACTCACGCATTACCGGCGTTCGAACTCCGATTTTTTGACCCAACAGCGAAGCAAGAATTTCTTGAAATTTTTGGTCGGACTTTGATTTGTTCGAACTGAGAGGCGTTCTAAAACAGAGGTTCCACTGTACCTTATAAGTTTCCCTACTGCCGATAAGTTCTTATATCCAGATATAAATTGGAAATTAAATTATGCAAATCGAGTCTCAGGGGGACGTTTCCACACCAATGTCGATTTTCGGTTCCAACCACTTACCTATATAAATAATTTATATATATATATATATATATATATATATATATATATATATATATATATATATATATATATATATATATGTATATATATATGTGTGTGTGTGTGTGTGTGTGTGTGTGTGTGTCTCGAAACGGACCGGGAATCAGGAAGTTGGAATTCATTAAACAGAACTTGCAGGAATCTCTCAGAATGTTACACCGAAGTGCAACAAAGTCCAACAAGCACAACAAAAATAAACAGGTATCAAACAGGCATGAACAGGTTTTCAACAAGGATAAACAATGATCTGGCCAAAGGCAGTTCCAAAATGTACGTTTAAGTACCCATAGGAGCAATCAGGAAAATGCAGGTCAGCTGGTGTCCAGGGGCGGGGCCAGCTGGGCGCCATGACAACCGTGCAGGACATGACACAATGAATACAAAACTATCATTGTTTATCCCGGTCTTTCTCTTGCTTAAAGTGCCGCGCTGATTTCTTAAGGACGTACTGGTGCTGAGGTTTATGGACCAATTTTAACACGTCAAACAGATGCCCAGAAAATGTTCTCGTCAACTCTTAAAAAAGAAAATCTCCCAATAATAAAAATGTATTGGTTAACGTAACCTTTGCAGACAGACAAAATTTGTTGAATTTGTTATCATACATCACCTCTCCTCCCGAGTCCTCATGAATAAAATATGAAATTGTGGCTGCTGCAAATCAAGTTAATTGGTCATGTTCGTGCTGGGTCGGGTTTTAATATGTGCAGGCCTGGGTCGGGGTGGATTTCTTTAGACCCAATCTACCGCTGGCTACTAAGGTGTTCTTGGGAGCTTCCTGGTGACCTCAGGCACCACATTGGAGACCCTTGTTCGATGAAGTGTTTAAGTTGTAGTTTCTATCACATCAAATGCAACAAAAAGACAAATATAGCCATTTTAACATGCCCAGATTTAAACACTTCCACTGAAATTGGAGATCGTATCCCAGCGGGAACAGAACACCACAGCACCGGAGCCCAGTTGGAGAACGCTCCCCAGCCTGCAGATTTCTTCTTTGCTCTCGGAGTCACAAGTAGACCAGTATTTTCCGAGCAGAGGGAGGAATCAAATCAGAGGGATAAAATGGGGGAAGTCCATGCCTACTTTCGTATGTTAGTAACAGAACCTTGAAGTCTCATCATAAATGGGGAGGGAGTCAATGCAAGTTAGCCAAAATTAATGTAATAGGATCACATTTTATTTGCTTCGTCAAAGTCTTGCTGCCACATTTTGACTGAGCTGCTGTTGGAGAAACTAAACTTGCATTTGTAGAATAGATTTGCATACATTTAGAAAGAAATGTAGAAAGACTTGCTTACAGTTGGGAGAAATGTTGCTTACATTTTGGGAAGGTCTCGGCAGACGAATTAGTATAAACAATCATCCTTAAGGGAGGACAAGAGATAACGGCAAAGGGCAAGGTGACATAAACCCTGGGCATGTACGCCTTCAGGCGTGAAAAGGGACGGGGCCAAACCGGTTACACGTGCTATGTTGAAAACTATAAAGACCCACGCATATCTGTGATTCGCTGAGTTTCTTCTTGAAATTGTGTATCAATAAAAAAGAACTCCCTCTTACGTCATTTGATTCCTGCATTTCTTTGAACACTTATGAGACGATTCAACAAATTGGTCTTATCTTCATCACTGCAAACTGTTGATGCAAGACATTGGGAGACATGTTGAGAGACATTGCACACCACACCTACACAGATTAAAATGTAACAAAGGACAAATGTTCCTATTTGCACAGGTGGAATTCACTTTATGCAAGACTTCAATATATTACAGTGTTCATTTTAGCTGTGAAAAGTGACGGGTCCCGGGACTCGCATGCTCAAAAATCTATGGCTCCCAACAGAGATCTTTGGGTCCCCAAAATTTAGTCTTATCGAGGTTGAAATTGTAAATCGGCGACAAATATATAATATAAATCCATATATTCAATCAATTTTATTCAACAAAGTTCATTGGTAATACAAATCACTCATCACTTCAAGATTTTTGAGTTCACAACAATATTGTACAATATAAAAAATAATATTGCTGAAAAAATTATATTAATCTATATTTTCATTCAGTTTTAATCATCACATTTAATTGGTAATACAAAGCAGTTATCACTTCAGATTTTTCAGTTCATATATTCTTCGTGGTTTGCTGTCCCGCCACAGTTGTAATGCCTTCTCAAGGTCCATTATCATCCTCCTCATAGCGTAACCAGGAATATAATTGAGTCAATTTTGGCAGAAAAGTCCTTTTCTTGCTAGGAGTATTCTTTTGTTTATTTTCTTTCGTCGAATCGTTCGCTTCAACACACGTGTTTTCCTGAATCCGCGATCTTCCGAAGAATTTCTCGGCAGTTTTTTCAAGCCGGGATTATTGCCGTTGTTATCACTTTCTGCATTATGTTTTCGACTTATTACTGACACTGAAGAAATTACAAATTTTGTGTTGATTTTCACCTTCCCTGGACGACAAGCACCACAACAATGACGTCATCACGAAGCAACGAGATCTCGTCGGCCGAGACCGGCGTGCTGACGAAAACTCGAACCGCGAGACCAAAACAACAATGGCGAATCTGCCTGACGAAAAGTTTGGAGTGCAGTAAATCCTTGTTAAAAAAAGTTGGATAATAATGACAATTTTGTGTCAAAAAAGTTGCGTCCCCGGGACCCACGTTGACTTGACACTATGCGTCCCCAGCAAAAATGATGCGTCTAAGACGCAGGGACTCGGCCAAACAAGAACACTGATATTACTTAGTTTCAATCATCACAATTCAACGTCTAACCCATCTGAATCAAAAACTGGCTTCCATTGGGGAAAAAAGAGTTTTATCATTCGAGCATGCTGGTGTTGTAAATAATGAGGAGTAAAGCAATGCTCTTTCACCTCCCCTTCTTAGGAGCCAACTATTTGGTTTCAAAAAAGATGTTTTCAATTCCAAAGAGCCCCTGTATCTTCTCTGGCACACAAATGTGTCTGGTGTTAAGGAAGGGAGTGTGATGTCCTACTTGGGTTATCATTTTCTCTCAAGTGCCGGTGAGAACATAAAAGCCCTCATCTCCGCCCTCCCGCCTGATTACGCCAATTTGCTCCTCACCGCATGAATCAACAGTGTGCCCTGCTAAGATTTAAGGAGCCAATGCGGTCGCCATCTTGAGATAAATGTCACTTGTCAATTGAATGTCGTATTTACTCTGGTTTGAAATAGGGGGTGTTCTTTTTCTGCCTGCCTGCCCGCCTGCCTGCCCGCCTGCCTGACCGCCTGCCTGCCCGCCTGCCTGCCCGCCTGCCTGCCTGCTCGCCTGCTTGCCTGCCTGCCTACCTGCCTGCCTTTCTTCCTTCCTTCCTGCCTTCCTTCCTTTCTTCCTGCCTTCCTTCCTTCCTTCCTTCCTCCCTTTCCTTTTTTCCCCTGGACGCCGCTGCTTGGGATCTTAAATGCTAGAGCCAAGTTTTAATGGCCCATAAAATGTAGTCACTAATTGATGCAGTGTAAAGGGCATGAAACACTGGCTACGACAGGGAACTTCTCATTTACGGAAATAGGAAGCTATTTTATAATTTTTAGTGCTGTGTGACATGGTCAGAGTAATGAATTACTGCCACGGTAAAAGGCACCAGCTCACAGTATTTACCAAGTGATTAAAACGAGTCAATTTACAGGCAATTATGACAAATGCTCTGAACTGATGAGATTCAAACATTTTTCAATAATTCCATTCATTGGTTTGCCTTTGTCTACTTGCACGGCACTGGTGAAAATGATTTTGTGAAAGATGAACAGTATCTCCACTCAGTAACATTTTTATGAAATAAATAATTGTATTTTCCTAACTATAAGGCGCCTTACATAAGAAGGCGCACCCTAAAAAGTCATTAGTAGTAGTGTGGGTTGTCATTGCCTGCAGATTATTCTCTGCTGGCCTAAAAAAAATGGAGTCATGTGATTTTATTTATGTCTCTTCCATGGATACCTATTTAATAATTATAAATTGTCCGTCAGGTTCATTTTAATATAGCACGGCGGCGCAGTGGTTAGTGCTTGTGCGGCACAGTTCATGTCATGGGAACCTGTCGTGGGTTCAAATCCAGCTCCAGACTTCCTGTGCGGAGTTTGTATGTTCTCCCCGTGCTTGCGTGGGTTTCCTCCGGGCACTCCGGTTTCCTCCCACATTCCAAAGACATGCATTTCAGGTGAATTGGCCGGTCCAAATTGTCCCTAGGTGTGAATGAGCGAATGAGTTGTCTGTCCCTGTGTGCCCTGCGATTGGCTGGCAACCAGTTCAGGGTGTCCCCTGCCCACTGCCCGGAGATGGCTGGGATGGGCTCCAGCCCCCCCGCGACCCTACTGAGGATAAGCAGTGTAGCTAATGAGATGAGATGAGACCCCCCCTGTGGAATCTAGTTATGTGGCTAAGGGAGTGAGTGCTATGAGCAAGCAACGGCCGCAAGTTTTGGAAGAGGTTGAAAAACTTTTGACGATTTTCCTCTCCCCACTGTCCACCTGCGCCTTCTGCTGACCACCACAAAGGTAAGAAATCCTATTCATAATTCTTTTGTTTATCCTCTTTTTTTTTAACACGTTCATGTTAGCGTAATCTTTTGTACGGAAGATTATGATAACGCGAACGTACGATTAGCCTGGGTTAGCTTTACGTTAAACATTCATGGTAAACATTCAGGGTGTTGTAACGGATTAAAACGAATTACATTATTTTTAATGGGAAAAATGATTTCGGTGATCGAACAAATCGGTTTTCGAACAGGGTTCTGGAACGGATTATGGTCGAGAACCGAGGTTCCACTGTACTTTCAATAAAGTTCTTTGAAAACTGGTTTAGGGGAATCTGTGCAGCAACTCCTGTGAGCATCAGAGTAAAAGCTCTTGTGAAATGTTTTAGTCAATGATAGCCTGACGCCAAAGTTCTTGTCTGACATCCATAGTCTTCAGACTGCATCAAACTCTCCTTTTGCTTAAACAGACTCCGACTGCATTCATTATGACATAGCTCGACTGCAGCTTCAAAATTTGTAAACAGCTATGCAATAAAGTTCGTCTGGTAATTTATTGTGTGTGTGTGTGGCTGTGTCCTTGTAATAACTCTGACCTTTGTAGTGAAGAAAATCCAATCAAGTAAATGTTCAAAGCGAACAGAAAAAAAAACATTTTGTGATCATTTATATTTGGTGCGTCGTGGGGATAAGACACGGCACCCAGCGAATTGCAAAATCCGCAAAGTAGTGCCGGCCCCAAATCCCCCCTGTACGTATTTAAAAAATAATTGATGGGGGGAAAGTGTTTGAAATCTTACAAACAGTTCTTGTAAATATCTATTCATCTATCTATCCATCTATCTATCCATCTATCCATCTATCCATCCATCCATCCATCCATCCATCCATCTATCCATCCATCCATCTATCCATCCATCCATCTCTCTATCCATCCATCCATCTATCCATCCATCCATCTCTCTATCCATCCATCCATCCATCTCTCTATCCATCCATCTATCCATCTCTCTATCCATCCATCTCTCGATCCATCTCTCTCTCTATCCATCCATCCATCTCTCTATCCATCCATCCATCTCTCTATGCATCCATCCATCTCTCTATCCATCCATCTCTCTATCCATCCATCCATCCATCTCTCTCTCTATCCATCCATCCATCCATCCATCCATCCATCCATCCATCCATCCCTCCCTCCCTCCCTCCCTCTCTCTCTCTCTCTCTCTCTCTCTCTCTCTCTCTCTCTCTCTCTCTCTCTCTCTCTCTCTCTCTCTCTCTCTCTCTCTCTCTCTCTCTCTCTCTCTCTCTATCTATCTATCTATCTATCTACCTTGGTCATATCCCTCAAGAGGGGTGGCCGACAGCAAGACAAACACATACAATAACAAAGAAAATAAAAGGGAAAAAAATAGCAAAAAAACACACACAAACATTTTTGGACCATGGCCAACCCAATTGCCCAAACACCCAAACAGGTTAGGCACCTCGGCACCTAAGTTGGTCATGCTTTCGTCCCTCCAGATGAAACGGGACACAAGAAAGTGGTCACTCGGGTCAGGGTGACACAACACACTCTTTTGCCCGACAGCTTTCACTGGTTTACCCCTGCCGCATCATACGAGTGCCCAGCCCATCCTTTAGAACGCGTCCACAATCCCACTATCCTTTCACAACACCTCTCCACTCCTTTCTATCACCAACAAGAGCTCTAGCTTCCATTATGTTTAGACCTCTTTCCTGCAGTGCACTCATATCACCATCCATCCACGTCAATCGCGGCCTTCCTCTTGGTCTCCTACCAAATATAGCACAGTAATAAAGTACTGTCCAGTTTCAATACAATGATCGGTAAATGAGAAAAATAACCCATGACGGGAAAATTATCGGAAGTGAAACCCTTACAACTAAATACTCTTTTGTACACTGAAACCAAAGAACAAACCCTTTTTTACAGGCTCAGACAAATAAAAACACTGTGTAAAAAATATGTATTTTTTAGTTTTACAACTGACTACTGTACCGTCAAAAAATAATGAACAGGGAAACTGTTTAGCCAATCAGAATGCAGAGCTTAGAACGTGACGTAGTGATCGGACTCTTTAGGGCCACTTAGGAAGCATAGAACTCAGCAACCATGGCGGACGAATTTGAGACATTTGACAGTGGGGCTTGTTATAGCACCCAATAAACTGACTAAAATAACCTTTATCAAAACGCATCTTTTGTCAACTTTTGCTTGGCCCTTATTTATTTTTAGATCGATGAAATCCTGGTTACCTTGACTTCTAAACTAGTAGTTGGTATAAGAGGTTGAGTTTAGATTCAGATTTTTTTTCAACTTTAGCAGGGGTTGGGAATCTTTTTGATTTAAAAAGCGTTTAAGACAAAATTCAACAAAACCACCAACGTGCTCTCCGGACAAAAGCTGATCCTTCAGGATATTTTGGTGACGTTTGATGGTTTTACAAACTTTAACTATATCATGTCCTGCACGGTTGTCATGGCGCCCAGCTGGCCCTGCCCCTTGACACCGGCTGAGACACATTGGACTGATTGCTTTTGGAGTACTTAAACGCTCCTTTTGGGACTGCCCGTTGCCAGACCATTGCTTAACCTTGTGGAAAACCAATTCATGCCTGTTTGACCTGAGTAATGCCTAGAATATAATTTTGCCTGCCTTTGAACCTGCTTTGCTTTGTTTTTGGTCCGGTTGTGTGTTGGACAACTTTTTCTTTTCTAATTAAAGTGACAGATCGTCTACGCAAATGAGTTCCGACTTTCTGCTTCCCGGTCCGTTTCCTGACAAACTATTTATGAATATACCACTTAAAAGTGTATCTCTCCCGCAGTTACTTAAGATCAAGGCTAATTTTGACCATTAATTCTATTGTAAATAATGGTTCTAAAAATGTCACAAAATACTGCAAACAAGAATGTAAAGTATTTAAGGGAGTGTGCTAGGTGTGCAAAGATCAACAAACCACTACCGCTCACCCAATAAAATTTCATAAAATCTCAACAGTGAACATAGATTGTTTGATGAGATTCCGTACAGAAGATTCCTCAGAAACGTACAGCCAAAACCTGGTCTGTTGGTGTCAACTAAAGTTCAAATTTGCCCTATATATTTTGGTCCAAACAACTATTTGAGAATAAAAGAGAATAGAATATACCTTTGTTGTCATTGTTACAACATGGGTTGAATATATTGTGACAACGAAATTGGACGTGGCACTCCAGTACCACATTTTACAGTGAGGATAAAGAAAATAAAGAGATAAAGGAACAAAGAAGATGTTTGTACTGTCCTTGATTGCATAGGCCTTGTTTTCCTCCGGAGGGGGGTGTATGAGGGGGTGAGGGACAGACAGAGATGGCCGGATCCAACTAGATGTTTGCCCTTACTGTACACACGGTCCAGTGTTTTTTCCCTAATTTCTCAGTCCACGTATTAAATGAATTTGGGAAGTACTTCTATGTTCCAGCTCAGATGACTCAACGTTAGTAGCACTTGCAGTACTTATTTTAGTATGGAACAAACTTTAATGTGCTACCTTTTGTCACGGAGCAGAAACAGAGACAGTCGCCGGCGACGATAAAAGCTCCGTCGGGGTGTGCGAGCTGCTGTTTATTGATAACAGCAGGCAGGGGATTTAGCGCTATGCTAATGTTAGCATCCGGTGGAACTTAAACAGCAACCGCAACAACCAGAAACCACAGCTAATATTACTGTAGCCCTTATTTTATCTTCGAGACAAATGTACTCATGAAAAGAAACACATCTGGCTCGAGAGCCACACGTTTCTCACCCCTTCACAAGAATTTGCCCAATGTCACATTTCAAAAATTCCACTGCATCAAGACGATATTTGTATTCTAGTTTAAGGGAGTTGCTTTTAATCTTGGTAAAAGCTCATGTTTACGATGCTGAAAAATGAAAAACTCTGAACATCCAATATATTTCTCTGCAATGTAAGCGATACATTTTCGATGTGCGCATTCGAGCAGAGAACCTGGTGCCAAAAAACAACAAAAAGACAACTATTGCTTGATTTCCATAAGCACTCAGACTGTGTTTCAACACAAATACAAATAAAGTTTGATTGATTGTCTCTAAATGACTGTTGTCTCTGAACTGTAAGTATTTGCAGCAATAGCTGAGCGAACCTTCTCCAAGCTTGGAACAACAATAAAACACTCGGCAAAGTTCCCTGTAATTTTCCACAGGTCTGAGCGTTCATACAAAGTGGGCGAGCAACACTTGAAACAACAGTGAGCAACAGCAATCCCAAGTGTGGCAACTAAGTCATTATCAAACATGTCCAAAACTTGACATCACGTTACATTTTGCTGAGTTTACGGCAATGCAAAAAATATTTTTACTTTTGAATGAATTGACTCTTGCAAAGGTTGTACGGTCTACAAACGTCGTTTGTTCTTATAATTATTTCACAAGATATCCATTTATTTTTATTTCCTGACATATTTTGTCACATAATATTAACATTTTTGGGGGCTTATTTAGTCGGGTGTAAGATACAGAACTGTACTTAATCACATTTTTGAGTGGAAGTACAATGTTGGCAACAAGATTCACTTGATATCATTGGAAATTTTTTGAATGCAAGACAAACTTTTTCTTCTTTTTTCCATGTTTTTTTCTACTTTTTTTTTTAATTCCTTTAAAAGAAATCTCATTGTGTTTATTTTTTTCCGAGCTGTTATTTTTTTCTTTTTGTTCTCTATTTACTTTTTTTCCTACATTTCTTTCTTTCTTTTTTGCTGGCTTTTTTCTAAATTTTTCCTTCTTTTTTTTAAATGATCTGCATTTATATATCTCTGTTTTCTCCCTCTCTTTCAAGTCAATGACTTCCTAAAGCGCTTTACAATGTGCTCCACATTTCCCAATAGTGGCCTTGTATTGCAGCTATGTAAGACGCTAACCTGCTTATTTGGGGTATTAGGGGTTCAGTGTCTTACCCAAGGACACTTCAACATGTAACACGGACGAGCCGGGATTCAAACTGGGATCCCTTGATCCCAAGACGAAGGCTCTACCTCCTGAGCTACTGCAGCCCCAACTCTTCCTTTATTTCTTTTTTTCTCAGCTTTTCACTACTTTTTCATTTTGGTATTTTTTTTTCTTTTTTGTTCTATTCCCCTATTCCTTTAAGTCATTTTGTGCATAATTTTACATAATATTTGGTCATGTTGGGATTAAAGAAGCAAAAACAACCTGAAGAGCCGTTTAGGACCCGAAAGAGCCGGTTCCTTTCAGTGAGCCGAGCCGAAGAAGCCGGTTCTCGACAAACTCGACTAACTTTACTCAACATCGTTCTCCTTCGACTCGACTTCAAAATACTGCATTTAGGACGCAACGTCTGGGAACCCGTGTATTTTTACCTTCATGCACTGTAACTTTGACTTAAGTCGCTTCTTAATTAGTAATTTTGAGCCCTCATTTTTGTTCGCTGGCTAGATTTTCTTGAGCGCTGAAAATATGCGAGCAGTGCGCAATTTAGAGGGAACACAGCTTGTCAGGCAAGACACATATATAGAGCTGGCTTCAAAGCTTAACACTCAGACAATAGGATGTGTGATTTGTTCAACAGTTTATTTACAACACTTACAATGAATGGAAGGTTTCTGCTGAAATTGCATAGTAGCGTTTTCTGTCTCAAGTCCGCTCTTCAAAATATCCAATGTTTGATATAATCCTGCCTGTGTTATGATGAAGGCAACTGCTAAAACTCAAGCTATTGTGAAAATCTGGCCCAGTCATCCAAGTATAAAGATGGCTTCTCTCAAAGTTTGTATTTTGCATGAAATACTTAGCCCTCGGCTATACGAAATTATAGTATACATCGTCTCAGTGCCTGCAGTGCTTGGGGATTTGTGAGTGCTGGATTACTGTGATGATGCATAGTACAGTGGGGGTGCATAATGGAAACATAAGCTGATTTCATATTTGTTTTTTTCTGACACACCGCAAAATATTTTGTCTTCTGTCATTTGTACAGGGATGTAAATGCGGAAACGAGAGGTGCTGATAGATACTGCAGATTTCTGCAGTGATCTTCATATTTGTTATTCTGCTGCGTGACACAGCCGGTTGTCTGAAACAGCCTTGCATGAAATAAATAAATAAATAAATAAATAAATAAATAAATAAATAAATAAATAAATAAACAATAAATAAATAAATAAATAAATAAATAAATAAATAAATAAATAAATAAATACATAAATACATAAATACATAAATACATAAATACATAAATACATAAATAAATAAATAAATACATAAATAAACAAGCAAACACGCAAACAAACAAGCAAACAAATAAATAAATAAATAGGGGAGCACGGCGGAACAGTGGTTAGCGCGTGTGCGGCACAGTTCTAAGGTCTTGGGAACCTCCTGTGTGGGTTCAAATCCAGCTACCGGCCTTCCTGTGCAGAGTTTGTATGTTTTCCCCGTGCTCGCGTGGGTTTCCTCCGGGGAATTCCGGTTTCCTCCCACATTCCAAAGACATGCATTTCAGGTGAATTGGCCGGTCCACATTGTCCCTAGGTGTGAATGAGCGAGCGAGTTGTCTGTCCCTGTGTGCCCTGCGATTGGCTGGCAACCAGTTCAGGGTGTCCCCTGCCCACTGCCCTATGATTGCCGGGATGGGCTCCAGCACCCCCGCGAACCTACTGAGGATAAGCGGTGCAGCTAATGAGATGAGATGAGATAAATAAATAAATAAATACATCAAAAGTCAAATAGTCAAATTATAGTCTTGCTGGAAATCTGATTGACACACTTTTGTGATTATGTCAGGAAGGAAAATATGAAATTGTTTCTTCTTGTGTTATCAGACTGAAATTTCTTCTTTTATTTTTCAACACAGGCTTGACAAATCAAATGGATTATACTTTGGGGAGCTCAATGTGACCCGCTTAAACGAATCTGCGACTGCTCTGAGAAGCAAAAAAAAAAATATCATGCTAAATTTTAGAACCAAAAAAAGGAGCAATCCGTAACACATGCTGTTAGGCAGAGGGACGGAAAGCTACTTGAGGTTTTAATTCATGCGTTTATTACTTCTCGGCTTGATTACTGTAATGTATTGCCTTCTGGTCTCCCGATGTCTAGCATCAAAAGTTTGCAGCTGGTTCAGAATGCAGCAGCTAGACTTTTGACTAAGACCAAAAAGTGTGAGCATATTACTCTTGTATTGGCCAACTTGCACTGGCTCCCAGTCCACTTAAGATGTGACTTTAAGGTTCTCTTATTAACATATAATTGTTTGTATAGACTTCCACCCTATTATCTCTCTGATTTGATTTACCCCTATGTTCCTGCACGGAGTCTGGGGTTGGAAAATGCCGGTCTACTGGTGACTCCGAGAGCCAAGTAGTCTGCAGGCTCGAGGTGCTATGGAATGCCCTGCCTCCGGAGATAAGACCTGCAACCTCAACGGAAGTTTTTAAATCAAGGCTTAAGACACACTTCTATTCCAAAGTTTATGATTGATTCCCACCTCATATTCTGTATTGTATTGTCTTTTTCCGACTGCCTGCCTGGTGGTGATACGAAGGAGAAGGACCATTTGAGATGAGTCAGCGGACCGGCGTTTGACCTGAAGTATGTGAACGCCTGCATGGACCAGCTGGCAGAGATGGGAAACTGCGTCGTGGCCGTCATAGACTTTCTGGACTAGTTTACTGGCTGGGGCGTCGCTGCTGTCATGCACTTTCCGGACAAATTTCCAACATGTTACCTAGTGTTTACTATGTTTGTGTACTGTAATGCTAAATGTAATTCACCCTGGTCATCCTGAAAGGGGGATACCACTCGTGAGGTCCCTTCTCAAGGTTTCTCTTTTTCCTCACGCTGATGTTTTGAGTTGTTCCTTGCCCGCATGTTGGTTTAAGATCAGGTCATTGTGTCATTGTAATCCTGTGCAGTCCTTTGAGACATTTTTGTGATGAAGGCCGTCATAAATAAATTTGACTTGACTTGATACAATCAGTAGGGCCATAACTCAGGCCAAAAAAAACAGTAAAATACTGGAGCACTGGTGGGCTTCTCGTGTTGGTTTCTCACAACTACTTCGCCATCCCACGATAAAAGTGTCAATAAATTAAGCACGCCTTCGGTAATGAGAACGCTCGCTGATCAGTTGCTATGCCAAAGCCAGTGACAGCTTTATTACCAAAACAGAGACCCAATAACTCCTTTGCTCATGAGACTTTAATGACCATTTTTATTGCATGTTTAGAGGTGTTAAATTATTTCAATAGTGAATGCAATGCCTTTAATTTGGGGCACTGTTGAACTGTGGAGCTTTCTGTTTTTTTTTTACTAATTTGTGCAAATGTTGGACACAAAATGTCATTAGGTTTATGCCGGGACCAAGTTTATAAATTCAAATTCTAAGGGATAACACAATTTAGAAACAAGAATAAATATTGTGTTTAATTTGTTGGATGGAGGCTTTTTCCTCAGTGCTCAAAATGACACCACACGGAAAAGTTAAAGCCGGAGGGTACATTATCTTTTTCTCTTGGGCAAACTGCGGCATTATATTACTACTTGTGCAACTGCATAGTCTAAGCAGATTTACAATGTGGTGAGGGAAGTCAACTAGGGGAGATTGAAAGATATATGCAAAACGACCAGTTAAGTGCATCAATAAATGGCGATGGAGAATTTCTTTTGATCAAAAAACGAAAACATTTTTTTTAATGGTGAGGAAAAAAGCAAAGTTGACTTGGTAAGGTGCAGTTTCTTGATTTA
Organism: Urocampus carinirostris; assembly: GCF_059441175.1. NCBI lineage: Eukaryota > Metazoa > Chordata > Actinopteri > Syngnathiformes > Syngnathidae > Urocampus > Urocampus carinirostris. Next base: position 43,660,705 of record NC_142354.1, read on the forward strand.
TCTTTTGCTTTTACAAAGACAGTTTGTATTTTTTACCCTTTATATATATATTGTCATCTCATCTCATCTCATTAGCTGCACTGCTTATCCTCAGTAAGGTCGCGGGGGTGCTGGAGCCCATCCCGGCAATCATAGGGCAGTGGGCAGGGGACACCCTGAAATGGTTGCCAGCCAATCGCAGGGCACACAGGGACAGACAACTCACTCGCTCATTCACACCTAGGGACAATTTGGATCGGCCAATCCACCTGAAATGCATGTCTTCGGAATGTGGGAGAAAACCAGAGTGCCCGGAGTAAACCCACGCAAGCACGGGGAGAACATACAAACTCCGCACAGGAAGTAGGCAAGTAGGAAGGGGCGGCAGTAGCTCAGGGGGTAGGGCGCTCGTCTTGGGATCAAGGGATCCCAGTTCGAATCCCGGCTCGTCTGTGTTACATGTCGAAGTGTCCTTGGGTAAGACACTGAACCCCTAATACCCCCAATAAGCAGGTTAGCGTCTTACATGGCTGCAATACAAGGCCGCTATTGGGAAATGTGGAGCACATTGTAAAGCGCTTTGGGAAGTCATTGACTTGAAAAGCGCTATATAAATGCAGATCATTCAAGTCTGGTAGCTGGATTCGAACCCACACAGGAGGTTCCCAAGACCTTAGAACTGTGCCGCACACTCCTGTATTGGCCAACTTGGGGTTTCCTCCCACATTCCAAAAAACATGCATTTCAGGTGGATTGGCCGGTCCAAATTGTCCCTAGGTGTGACTGAGCGAGTGAGTTGTCTGTCCCCGTGTGCCCTACGATTGGCTGGCAACCAGTTCAGGGTGTCCCCTGCCCACTGCCCGGAGATGTCTGGGATGGGCTCCAGCCCCCCCGTGACCCTATCAAGGATAAGCGGTAAAGCTAATGAGATTATATATATATATATATATATATATATATATATATATATATATTTATACAATATTGGGAGTTCAGTTTCTAAACCGGGATCATCAGGGATTTAAACCAAGCTCCATCCACTCTACAATGCATGCCTACATTGTGAGTCAAAGACCTTGGATCCAAACTATACCACACATAGACAACAAATGAACTTCTGCTGTGTACAAAAAATAAACAATATTTGTCCGAATCCTTTGATAAATGCTGCATGTTTTTCTTCATGGTTGAAATCCTGGTCTACCACAAGGGATCCCAAGTACTTTGTGGAATTGCAAAGCTGTTTCCTTTTAGAGGGAAGATAGCTGAAGGTCAAAACATCCTCGGTAGAAAGGTGAAGATGTGGAACAAATATGAGCAAGGACTGAGAATAGGAGAAAGGGTATGGAATATCTTCAGCCAGATTTCTCCAAGAAACCGAACACTGCATCCTTTTTTGTTCTGCAGATCATGTTGGCCCCCATTTTTTTCTTTACTGTCAATCCAACAAAGACATTCGGCATTCGGTTAACCCCTTTCTCATTTTCTTGCATTTTAATTGCCAGCTGGCAAGCCATGAGAAACAATTGAAGGTTAGAATTTGGGTCACACAAGTAGGAGGCCTTGGGGAATGTTCAAACTATAAACTTTGTTATGGTGCTCGAAAACACAACTTTTCTATTTATAACAAGACAGCACAACCAGCGCGGAATTTGTGTCAAATTGTATGGATGATTTGGTTGTTATAGTTTTTGAGGATTGATATTAACCCCTTAATGTTCCTGTAAAAGGCATCTAAAATCCCATTACAAGACATACCCAAAATAAATTAAATGATGTACTTGAACCCTTTTGGAGAATATGAACAGTTTTGGTCTTTTAAAAGGTGTCAGGATTGCTGATTCAGGGCACCTGTGACTGCCCAATTGGCGCCAACAGCCCTGAGAGCTGATTGGTTCAGAGACTCCTTTCAAACCCCCGGCTTTCAAGAGGGAGCCGTCAGATCGTTGCGAACCGATGCTCCCAGCTAGGCAAGCCCTGTTTTCTTCTACCTGATACCTGTTGCCGACCTATTTCTGGACCCGTTTCTGCCCTGATCTGCCATCCCGACATCTGACCTGTTTCTTCCCGTTTCCTGCCTGATACCTGTTGCCGACCTCTTTTCTGAACTCGATACCGCCCTTGATCTCCCATCCCGGCTAGTGACCAGTATCCCAACTGTCTACGAGTATACTTGCTCGACACGGAAGTGCAAATCCGCGTTCCAGCTATCTGCTACCCGTGTCCGTCGATCATCGGATCTTGGAAGCAAGCACTGCTCTCCCTTTTTTTATTTTCAATAAAACTGAGTAAACGAACGCTACTGGGTCCTGTCTGTTTCTTGTCCGTGACAAAAGGTAACACATTAAAGTTTTTTTCCAGACTAAAATAAGTACTGCAAATGCTACTGACGTTGAGTCATCTGAGTTGGAACACTGAGAAATAGAAGGTTTTTATTCTCGCCTTATTTTTTTTCTGTTTAAATGAAAGTGTTTTCTGGTATCTTGTTTCAGACTGATCTTGGTGTTTCTGTGATGAGTACATTTGGAATTAGTCAGCCTATCTCGAATCCCAAGACTTTAAGCTTTCCAATGACATGTGGCACGATATATTTTAGTTACACATATTTGTTCGTCAACAGTCCGACAGCCCATATGACTGGTGACAGCAAAGCACCTAAAATAACTTAATTTAAAAACAGGAATTACTAATGGTTATACAATTCCATGTAGTCTGCAAGGGTATTTTTTATTGTAACTTAGAGGAAATGAACCACCTTTGTGAAGTGCCAAATTCTCCTAGTAAGATGGAAGTATAGTGGAGTTACATTACAAAGATATGTACGGTAAATACACAGACATTATCAGGAGACCAGAACAGACCAGGAAACGCCAGAGCATTCGTTTCAGTTCTTAATGTAAGAAAGCGTTCAGGACTTGCGGGAGACGTGATAGACGTCAGCAGCGGAGCCGGAGAGATAGCTTCGGATCCAGTGGCCAATCGGAGTGCCGAAGTCAGGCAGGTCGAGTTTACCGGGGCTGGAGAGGAGATCGAAGCGTGGGACGGAAACAGGTCGGATCGGAGGCAGGCAGAAACAGGTAAGTAGAGATCTTAGACGAATGGGAAATCAGGAGAGTCACAAAAGTACACTCTGACGAGGAGGTCTGGGCGCAGCGCGCTCTAGAGCGAAGTGCCAGCCAATCAGAAGGCGCCCACATGATTGCTCCCGGTGATCAGAGTGGACAGACGGACGAACGGGCGGACGGACGGAAGGACGGGGATAGAGGGATAAAACATATATTGATAAGAAAATGGATAGAAAAGAAGACAGACAAATAGAATGACAGATCGAGAAAGACAGAACGATAGATAGAAAGAGTGACAGGTATAACGTGATAGATGGATAGAAAAATAGATAGACAAGACGATAGACGGATTGAAAAATATAGAGATAGAAAAAGTGATATAAAAAGAGATGGATAGAAAAGTTTGAAAGGTAACACACTGAAGTTTTGTCCCAAACAACAATAATCACTGCAAGTGCTAATAACATTGCGTGTTCTGAGCTGTAAAAGACAGAAATAAATGTTTTTTTGGGAATTAAATGCCTGCAGATGAGTGTAGCATTGGCATCTTAGCTGGAAAATAGGCGAAACAATAGTTTGAAGCCTTACCTGGTACCTAGTCAAATATGTTTACAATCAGGAAACTAAACATTGCATTTAACACATTTTGGAGTAAGAAGTTTGGAAAAAGATTGGCTAGATGGCTAGATGGATAGATGGCTAGATGAATAGATGGATAGATAGGTAGATAGCTAGATAGATATATAGATAGATAGATAGATAGATAGATAGATAGATAGATAGATAGATAGATAGATAGATAGATAGATAGATAGATAGATAGATAGATAGATAGATAGATAGATAGATAGATAGATAGATAGATAGATAGATAGATAGATGGATGGCTAGATAGATGGATGGCTAGATAGATGGATGGCTAGATAGATGGATGGCTAGATAGATGGATGGCTAGTTAGATAGATAGATAGATGGCTGGCTAGATGGCTAGTTAGATAGATAGATAGATAGATAGATAGATAGATAGATAGATAGATAGATAGATAGATAGATAGATAGATAGATAGATAGATAGATAGATAGATAGATAGATAGATAGATAGATAGATAGATAGATAGATAGATGGCTAGATGGCTAGATAGATAGATAGATAGATAGATAGATAGATAGATAGATAGATAGATAGATAGATAGATAGATAGATAGATAGATAGATAGATAGATAGATGGCTAGATAGATGGATAGATGGATAAACAAAAACAGGTAAGTGTTTCCTGTAAATATATGACTCATATCTCCTGTGCTAACACTTCCTCCACAGATGCTTAGTGGTGAATCATTAAAAATACTTCTATAGATTTAAAATTACAGAACACAGAATGGATGAAGATTCATTGTGCTGAACGGGTGGTGACTGGTGAAATGGTGAATGGCTAAGTTGCAATTTTGAACACATCATCATTACTGTCACTCTGAGTCACAGGGCGTTTTGGCCACAAGAGTAGACGTCCCCAGTAGGGTTGGCCAGCCATGGATTCATAAGTCCCAAGCGTGCGTCAGTCCTTATTTATGTAACGGGTGTAATAATAACTTTTGTTTTATTGAAATTCTTGCCTAAATATGTTGTATAGTTTTTGGTAAGTGTCTTGCAATGATGAGTCCAACAGTGCCACCTGCTGGTATGGGGTAAAGTTTGGTTTTGGCTTTTGACATGTGACCGGAAGGCGGGGTTTGTTGGCAGTCTAACAGCGTGTTGTCAACGGTAAGACACGATCTTTTGGTGCTCCGCAAAAAGTTAATTTTAAACATTTAAACCAAAGCTGAGAAATCTCTCAACATGCAGAGGAATGTGATTGATGTTGTCAAGCTGTTTGGATTTATTTTCGTTTTGTTTCTGTCGCCTTTTATGTTAGTTTTGCCGGACGTTGCATGTTGTGCTAAAATGCTAATTCCCCTTATAGAGATGAAATAGATCAAAGCCAGCAGAGAAGCTTACCACGTGTTGTGACTCATTCATTTGCAGCAACTGTAATAAAAACCTCATCATCCAGTCCAGCGTGAATGTGGATCTTTTGTGGGACAGGTACAACACGGTTACATTTGTATTAAGAGTTGCTTTTTTGGGCAGCTCACCTTTCATTTACAACGCATGGCAGGAGCATCCCTTTCCCTGAGTCAAGCCTAAGGTGACCTCATACCTTCTGGCTTACTACTTCGGGGCCCAGCAGGGGTCTTTCCTCCTGATGACCAGCCACTGTCTGCTTCTTTTAGCTTAGTAATTACTCCATTCAAAAATGAAAAAAACCTTATCATAAATGTATGTTTACTTTTCCTTGCATTTTTTTCTTACTGTACCTCTTACAGGTTTAATTATTTTGATATGAGATCATGTGGATTATCTATGTGTCTTTTGTTACAAGCAGGGTTGGGTAGGGTTACTTAACTGGATTACTTTCAATTCCTTTTGGATTACTCCAATACCAAATATGCTAATAAAAGACAAAAACAAACTAAATATGAATAAAATGATGACTCAAAACCCGTGGTAAGCTTTCTCTCCTGGCTTTGATCTCTTTGATCTCCGGCAAAACGAACATACAATGCGACAGAAACAAAATGAAAATAAATAAATAAATAACATCATTTTTGCCCTTCCATGTATTCCGTTACTCCCCAAACCTGCACAAAATTCAGTCATTTTATTCATATTTTGTTTCTTTTGTCTTGTATTAGCATATTTGGTTTCGGAGTCATCCAAAAGTAATTGAAAGTAATCCAGTTAAAGTAACCCTACCCCACCCTGGTTACAAGGGGGTTTGAGTACAATGTTACAGGAAGCTTTGGTTTTCAAGGCAGGGTTGTGTTCCTGACTGAGCAATCAAAGTGCACAAAAAAGACTCTATTCCAAGATAATGGCTCTTTTCTTGAATATCAGAGGGGACTATTAAGATAATAAACAGTTGTTGTGAGACAAAGCCAAAATTCTAACATTAAAGCTAGATATTTTTGTAGACCTATGAAGACATAATAAGTTATCTTTAGGCGTAACTGAAGACTGTACATTGTGGTATGCTGGGAGCAGGGTTGGGTAGGGTTACTTACCTTGATTACTTTCAATTAATTTAGGATTACTCCAATACCAAAAATGCAATAAAAGACAAAATAAACTAAATATAAACAAAATTACTAAATTGTGTGCAGGCTTGGGTAGTAACGGAATACATGGAACGGCAAACATGATGTTGGCAAGCTGTTTGGATTTCTTTTCATTTTGTTTCTGTCGCATTTTATGTTCGTTTTGCCGGAGATCTAAGAGATCAAAGCCAGGAGAGAAAGCTTACCACGTGTTGGGAGTCATCATTTTATTCATATTTAGTTTATTTTGTCTTTAATTAGCATATTTGGTAATTGAAAGTAATCCAGTTGAAGTAACCCTACCCAACCCTGCTGGGAGCACATGAGCAGACAAACAAAATACAGAATCGTCAACACAGTCCATAAAAACATTGCTACCCAGTCTGGAGGACATTCCGGGTTTGCAACACCACAGCAGAGCCAACAACATCATAAAGCACTCTTCTCTCTCCTCTCTTTGACCTGCTCCCGAAACTAGTCAATTTCACAATCTATCCATCCATTATCTGCACCGCTAATCCTCAATAGGGTTGCGGGGGTGTTGGGGTCCATCCCAGCTGTCTTCAATCAGTGGGCAGGGAACACCCTGAACTGGTTGCCAGCCAGTGGCAGGGCACACAGGGACAGACAACCCACTTGCTCATTCACACCTAGGGACAATTTGAACCGGCATATTAACCTGACATGAATGTCTTTGGGAATCTGGGAGGAAACCGGAGTGCCCGGAGGAAACCCACGCAGGAGAACATGCAAACTCCACATGGGGAGGCCGTGGTAGCGGGACTTGAACCCTGAACCCCTGTACCATGGGGCTGTGCCTTAACCACCCATCTGCCGTGCTGCATCTAGCCATCTATCTATCTATCTATCCATCTATCCATCTATCTAGCCATCAATCTATCTAGCCATCTATCTATCTATCTATCTATCTATCTATCTATCTATCTATCTATCTATCTATGTCAGTAGTGAAACTAAAGTGTAGAGACAATCAAATCAAAATTTAAAGTTTTAATGTCTTTACAATCCTACTACCCACTCAGAACAATATTATAGTGATATTTAATATGAGATGACAGTATCAGTTCCAAGACGATCAATGTTAGTCATTTCAACAACCATGCATACAGACAAATTGTGCCTAAAATGAATGAGACAAAACGTTGATTTTTCTTACTATATTTTCTAAAGTTTTTGCTGCTCAAAAGCAGTGTTCCCTCTAGGCTGCACGCGTGCGCAATTGCGCACTGCTCGCACATTCTCAGCACACAAGAAAATGAAGCCAGCGCACGAAAATCAGGGCTCCAAATTGATAATTAAAAAGCGAATTAGGTCAAAGTTACAGTGCATGAAGGTAAAAATACACGGGTTCCCCTGACATTGTGTCATAAATGCAGTATTTTGAAGTCGAGTCGAAGTAGAACGAAGTTGAGTAAAGTCAGTAGAATTTGTCGGGAACTGGCTTCTTCAGCTCATCTCACTAAAAGAAGCCGGCTCTTTCTGGTCCTAAACAACTCTTCAGGTTGTTTTTGCTCCTTTAATCTCAACATGACCAAATATTATGTAAAATTATGCACAAAATGACTTAAAGGAAGGGGGGAATAGAACAAAAAAGAAAAAAAAATACCCAAATGAAAAAGTAGTGAAAAGCTGAGAAAAAAAGAAACAAAGGGGAGAGAAAAAAAGAAGGAAAATTTTAGAAAAAAGCCAGAAAAAAAGAAAAGAAAGAAATGTATGAAAAAGGTAAATATAGAAAAAAAAGAAAAAAAGTAACAGCTGGGAAAAAATAAACACAATGAGATTTTTTTTAAAGGAATTTCAAAAAAGGAGGAAAAAAACATGGAAAAAAGAAGAAAAAGTTTGTGTTGCATTCAAATCATTTCCAATGATATCAAGTGAATCTTGTTGCCAACATTGTACTTCCACTAAAAAATGTAATTAAATACAGTTCTGTATCGTGCAACCGACTAAATAATGTTAGTATTATGCGACAAAAGATACCAAGAATAAAATAAATGGAAATCTTGTGAAAGAATTGTAAAAACAAACGACGTTTGTAGTTCGTACAACCTTTGCAATCGTACATGAGTCAATTCATTCAAAAGAGAAAAATAATTTTACATTGCCGGAAACTCAGCAAAATGTAAGTTTGATGAAGTTTTGGACATGTTTGATAATAACTTAGTTGCCACACTTGGGATTGCCGTCGCTCACTGTTGTTTCAAGCGTTGTTCACCGACTTTGTGTGAACGCTCAGACACGTAAGGAAAATGACAGGGAACATTGCTCGAAAGTAATCGTTGTAGTCGTTCAATCTATTTGATCAAGCAACAGGTTGCATTTGCCATGCCGGCTTCACGGTGCAGGTGTTTCTTAACGGATGAGAGCCATTTTTCACACGTCTCAGACGGAATGACTAACAGGCGAGTGCCATTTGTGAGCAGGCGGACGGCGACAGATTTCCTGTCAAGGCTGGCAAGTGTAATTAGCACAGTTGAGACGAGCGGCTGAGAGGGAGCAGCGCAAGTCGCGGGTCAATAGTTCAATGATGCGTTCAGCAATGAGGCAGCGCGCCAGTTACTGCCTCAAACGGTCGGAGGCCATTGCAAGATTTATGACTAATTGGCCCCTTGACTTGACGGACAAATTGTAACATTCAAGTCAAGTCAAGTCGAGTCATGTTTGTTTGTATAGCCCTTAATCACAATACATCTCCAGTGTTTATTTGACCTGTGAAAAGTGATGGGTCCCGGGGACTCGCATGGGTCCCAACAGAGATCTATGGGTCCCCAAAATTTAGTGTAATCGGGGTTGAAATTGTAAATCGGCGACAAATATGTAATAGAAATCTATATATTCATTCAGTTTTAATCATCACGGTTTATTGGGTAATACAAAAGGAGTTATCACTTCAGATTTTTCAGTTTGGTTTGATGTCCCGCCACAGTTGTAATGCCTTCTCAAGGTCCAATCCATTATCATCCTCCTCATAGCGTCACCAGGAATATAATTTAGTCCATTTTGGCAGAAAAGTCCTTTTCTTGCTAGGAGTTTTTTTTTTGTTTATTTTCTTTTGTCGAATCGTTCGCTTCAACACACTTGTTTTCCTTGCCTCAGCAATCTTCTAAAGACTTTCTCTGCTGTTTTTTCGTGCCGGAATTATTGCCGTTGTTATCACTTTCTGCATTATGTTTCGACTTATTACTGACACTGAAGAAATTACCAATTTTGTGTTGATTTGCGCCTAATACTAACTGTTGTTTCGGAGGCATACTTCTCTTTCACTCGACGACAAGCACTACAACAATGACGTAATCTTGAAACGAGATCTCGTTTGCCGAGATCGGCAAAAACTCGAACCGCGAGACCAAAACAACAATGGCAGATTTCCCTGACAAAAAGTTTGGAGTGCGCAAAATCTTTGTTAAAAAAAAAAGTAATTGGTAATAATGAAAATTTTGTGTCAAAAAAGTTGCGTCCTAGGGACGCACGTTGATTTGACACTATGCGTCCCCAGCAAAAATCATGCGTCTAGGACTCCGGGCAAACCAGAACACTGCATCTCAAAGGGTGGTTCTAAAGGTTTATCCTCACAAAATCAATATCTCAGTCACTTGTATTGAAAATAAAATGAATGCTGAAGAGAGTAGCATGTTTTTTTGTATTCATCAAGCTTAAAACATCATATATGATTGAAGTATTGTTTTCTTATTGACAATGTCGCAATAACTGAGATGAAACCTTTGGCGTGAAGATTCTGTGTTTTGCATGATGTTTAACCCCCGGAACCAGAAGTATTTGGACGTAGAAAAAATAAGCCGTGGAAGGCAGTCCAGTTGATGACTTTTATTCAAAAATTACACAATATAATAAAACAGAGTACTCTGGGCCAGTCCGATCAGGAGACAGGCATCGACACTTGTCTTGTCCCTCTCTTTTAAGAAAAAGGCGTGGATTTGACGAAACCGTAACTTAAACAGGCAAAGATAGGAAGTCACATATTCATGAGATACCTGTGTTAAAACTGAATGCAGCTGAATTTTGAAACTTTGGACCCACTAAACTTGCTCTGGGGCCGCATGAATGTCTTTGCCGCTTCCGTTGATAACGGAAAATATATGGTTTCTGTAGGACGGAACAGGACACATTCTCAACATTTTGCAATTACTATATATGGATACAGTTGTGCAATAAGACGTCAAAATTATTTTAAGATTATAACCTAATGGTACAGAAGTCATTTGTAAAGCATTTTCTTATCTGAAGTACTCTTGTTTGTTAAACAAATATTTATACCTAGCCACTCCTTTGCATATCTGTCCTCCTCTGCACTATCGTACTCCAGTGTTATTGTTATTGTATAGTGACTTATTTACCTGACTGCCCATTTTGCACATCTGGTTAGCTGCTCCTCTTGCACTCTTTGCACTACTGTATAATACTATACATAGCTATACTTATTTAGTATATTATTAGTACTTCAATACTCAATACAACATTTTATTTATATCTGTACATTCAAGGAAACTGTGCGGGTCAGATGTTTCTGTCACGAGGTGGAAGGGAAAGGGGTGACCGGACCAGAACGGAGGCAGGAGGCAGGAAGGGAGAACTCAATTGCGTGACGATCCAAAACTTGTATTTACCAAAATAAAAGTTGTCCATAACTCAGGGACAAGACAGAACAAACAGGCTTTAACAAAAAACGTGCAAACACAGGCTTCTTCCAACTCAACTAAACAGGACAAGGCATGACGGAACGGACAATGTGTATATAATGAGCCAGCACCCGCAAAACCCACAATCCAGCCTTAAATAGCAGACACGCAATTAGTTGAACTGCTTCAGCTGGTGCCCAGGAGGCGGGGCAGACCGGTCGCCAAGGCGACCATGACAGTTTCGACATTTCGTTCTGTATACACGTGTACAAGAATGACAATAAAGTATATCTGAATCTCTCTGAATCTGAATTATTTAATGAATGAATGAATGAATGAATAAATGAGTGAATAAACAAAAAAATCAATATTATTTCTAAGGGATATTTTTGAAATTGGTAAAACCGGTGAAAAACAAGGGATTTATGTACTGTGATAATGTGTTGAGTTAACTATATATTTATAGTGGAATCTGTCTCGTTATTGGTCAACCTTTAATTACTGTTTTTATGACTTTGTTGTGTATAGAAACACTAATGAACTGTTTCATATGCCACTAGAGGGAACTCGCATGCCACTAGTCGTTGGCATGTACTGAAACACTTTGGGGAATGACTGACCTATAAAACAAACATGATGGTATTCCATTCTTCTCAGATGCGATATGCAAACCCAAAACCAATGTTCCCTGTAATTTTCCCCGGGTCTGAGCGTTCACACAAAGTCGGTGAGCAACGCTTGAAACAACAGTGAGCAACAGCAATCCCAAGTGTGGCAACTAAGTCATTATCAAACATGTCCAAAAATTACATTTTGCTGATTTTCTCTTTTAAATGAATTGACTCAAGTACGATTGCAAAGGTTGTACGGCCTACAAACGTCGTTTGTTCTTACAATTCTTTCACAAGATATCCATTTCTTTTTATTTCCTGACATATTTTGTCGCTTAATATTAACATTTTTTGGGGGCTTATTTAGTCGGGTGTAAGATACAGAACTGTATATATAATCACATTTTTAGTGGAAGTACAATGTTGTATTGCATTGATATAATTGGAAATTGGAAAATTATTTGAATGCAACACAAACTTTTTTTCCTTTTTTCTGTGTTTTTTTTCTACTTTTTTTTAATTCCTTTGAAAAAAATCTCATTGTGTTTTTTTTTCTTTCGTGCTGTTACTTTTTTCTTTTTGTTCTCTATTTACTTTTTTCTAAATTTTTCCTTCTTTTCTTCTCTTCCTTTTGTTTCTTTTTTTTCTCAGCTTTTCACTACTTTTTCATTTTGGTATTTTTTTTCTTTTTTGTTCTATTCACCCCTTCCTTTAAGTCATTTTGTGCATACATTTACATAATATTTGGTCATGTTGGGATTAACGGAGCAAAAACAACCTGAAGAGCCGTTAAGGACCCGAAAGAGCCGGTTCCTTTTAGTGAGCCGAGCCGAAGAAGCCGGTTCTCGACAAACTCTACTAACTTTACTCAACTTCGTTCTACTTCGACTCGACTTCAAAATACCGCATTTAGGACACAATGTCAGGGGAACCCTTGTATTTTTTTGACTTAAGTCGCTTCTTAATTAGTAATTTTGAGCCCTCGTTTTTGTGTGTTGGCTAGATTTTTTTGTGCGCTGAGATTGTGCGAGCAGTGCGCAATTGCGCACACGCGTAGCTTAGAGCCAACACTGCCCAAAACGAAACTGGGAAATGTCCTTATGAGTCAACAGTCTGGAGTCATGCAAGAGTTTGATCCCGAGGGAGCGTGCTCAGTCTGAGGGATGTAATATGCAGCCCGCCATTGTATCACCCCAATGTTTCAACCTCAGTCCTCTCGCTCCCAGGCAAGTGCTGCTCAGCTGCTTCACAGCCTGCCCTCACCCTTTTCAGCAAAGCGATATTTGTTAAAGGCTGCCGCTGGCAAGGCCAGTTAGCTTCTATTCAAGTTGACACGGGAGCCGCCAGCCCAGCCGACCGACAATCATTATGGACATCGGCTCGCGAGTGGAGACGCTCGGGGTGTAGTTACCATTCACAATGTTTTTTTGGTCTTCTTATTTCAGTGGATCTGTTTACATGCAGGCAATCCTCGGATTGAATTCAGAATAGTGACATTATTCGGGTTATGTACACGGACAGCCAATTATGGTATTGGAGTGTTCATTTTACCTCTGAAGAGTGATGGGTCCCAACAGAGATCTTTGGGTCCCCAAAATTGAGTGTGCTCCATGCCCTTACAAACTGTCGTAGGGGCGGCAGTAGCTCAGGAGGTAGAGCGCTCGTCTTGGGATCAAGGTTCGAATCCCGGCTCGTACATGTTACATGTCGAAGTGTCCTTGGGTAAGACACTGAACCCCTAATACCCCCAATAATCAGGTTATCGTCTTACATGGCTGCAATACAAGCGCTTTGGGAAGTCATTGACTTGAAAAGCGCTATATAAATGAAGATCATTTCATTTCATTCATTTAATTTCATTTCATGTCGTATTTTCCCTTACAAAATACAAAATAATCTTTTTTTTTTTTCAAACATGATTATTTATGTAGTTAAATATGTTATATTGTACATGTGTTTCCTTATATCATATATATTGTTAATGAACATTCTGTTGTGAGACACTGAGTTGCTCGACATGAATGAGGTTTATTAGAAAAAAAAGTTCAAAAATGAAGTCGCTTGGACGTTCACTGTAGAAGGAAAAAATACATGCAAATAGAATTAAGTAGAATAATACATTTTCTTATTCAAATTATGAATTCATTTTCTGCATTCAATTATTGTTGGTAATATACTGATTAAAGGGATAACCACAAATCTGTCTTTTTCCTTTTTTCCTTTTATACTTCCTTTTTTTCTTAACTTCTTTATACAACATAATCATTCGTAATATAATGCCTCAAAGCAAGTGAGCCGTTGGAGAGCCGGCTCTCTTGAATGAGTTGAGCTAAAAAAGCCGGTTTTCTAAAAAGAAACGGACTTTCACTACACAACTCGAACTGGAGATCGGCGTGCAGACAAAAACTCGAACCGCGAGACCAAAACAACAATGGCGGATCTGCCTCACGAAAAGTTTGGAGTGCGGTAAATCTTTGTTAAAAAATGATAATGACAATTTCTTGTCAAAAAAGTTGCGTCCCCAGCAAAAATAATGCGTCTAGGACGCAGGGACGCTGGCAAACAAGAACACTGGTTTCTATTTAGTTTCTTTTGTCTTTTATTAGCATATTTGGTATTGGAGTAATCCAAAATTAATTGAAAGAAATCCAGTTAAAGTAACCCTACCCAACCCTGGTTTGTTCTCATGAGTAGCTCATGTTTTTCAATAGCTGCTGAGAAATCCAAAGCCATGTGACATCACTTGCTCTACTAAGTGTGTTAAACTAACAGAAACTTACACCCGTATGATGCGGCAGGGGTAAACCAGTGAAAGCTACCCGTACAAAATGTCAATCGCTTCAAACAATCGTATTCATATTTTACAACGAATAATTGACTCAAGAGGGCGGCACGGCGGCGCAGTGGTTAGGGCGTGTGCGGCACAGTTCTGAGGTCGTGGGAACCTCCTGCGTGGGTTCAAATCCAGCTCCCGGCCTTACTGTGCGGAGTTTGTATGTTCTCCCCGTGCTTGCGTGGGTTTCCTCCGGGCACTCCGGTTTCCTCCCACATTCCAAAGACATGCATTTCAGGTGGATTGGCCGGTCCAAATTGTCCCTAGGTGTGACTGAGCGAGTGAGTTGTCTGTCCCTGTGTGCCCTGCAATTGGCTGGCAACCAGTTCAGGGTGTCCCCTGCCCACTGCCCGATGATTGCTGGGATGGGCTCCAGCACCCCCGCGACCCTACTGAGGATAAGCGGTGCAGCTGATGATATGATATGATATGATATAATTGACTCAAGATTGACTTGAATTGTGAATATCTCAGAGTCAGAGACGAAATACATTAAAAATGCATTTCTCGAAACGTGTATTTGTTGTCCAGGCAAAAAAAATGAGTTGGGAATTTGTTAGCCACATTCGCCTCACGCACATATCTTCGCATTGATTGGTGGGAGTAATTAGGTAGCTAAAAGATGAAGCGCTGCCTTCATGAGTGAAAATAAAACGAATGCTATCTTGTTTTCACAAGTACGAGGACATCCTGGTGGGGGAGGTTGTGGGAGTAATACCTCTGCCACGTGAGCTGGTTTTGTGCTCCATTTCAAGCCATTTCTGTTCAAAATTATTTTTGTTTTAGTGCGATGTTTTTTGCACGGTTGTGCGTATCAAGAACATTGATTATAGTGTTCATTTTCTCTAATTAAAGAATTAAAATGAGTTATTTTCTAACATGCCGTTGTAGGATTCAGCTGAAGTTAAATAGAAGAATGGCCTTGTTAGATAAAGATTAGATTATAAAGATTTACCGTAAATTACCGACTACAAGCAACTACCGTAAATTCCGGACTATAAGCCGCTACTTTGTGTACGAATTATTTTAGCCTCTAATTATGCCTCTGAAGAAAGTCAGTGCAAGCAGCAAAGTTGCTAAGGGTGAAAAAAGAAAAGTAGTGCGTACAACTATTGCATTTAAGAAAGAAATAATAGCAAAATATGAAGGAGGTGTGCGAGTGTCTGATCTTGCCTGCGCCTTCTGCTGACCACCACAAAGGTAAGAGATCCTATGCATAATTATTTTCTTTATCCTTTTATTTTTTATTTTTACACGTCTATGTTAGCGTAATCTTTTGTACTGAAGATTACGATTACGCGAACGTACGATTAGCCTGGGTGAGCTTCATGTTTACGTTGAACATATAAAGTAAACATTCAGGGTGTTGGAACGCAGCCCCCTTTCCAATGAACCGCTCAACACTTGTGGTGGAGACCCGGGTGCTAAATAACTTGTAAACGACCTGATTTTTTTATTTTTACAAGTTCGTGTTAGCGTAATCTTTTGTACTGAAGATTACGATAACACAAACGTACGATTAGCCTGGGTTAGCTTCATGCTTACGTCAAACATTCAAGGTAAACATTCAGGGTGTTGGAACGGAGCCCAACATTCAGGGTCTTGGAACGGAGCCCCCTTTCCAATGAACCGCTCACCACTTGTTGTGGAGACCCGGGTGCTAAATGACTCATAAACGACCTGATTTTTTTATTTTTACATGTTCATGTCGTGTCCAGCATGGTCGCTGTGGCGACCGGCTGGCCCCGCCCCCTGGGCACCAGCTGAGGCAGATCGCCTAATTTGCGCGTTTGCTTCTTAAGGGGGGTTTTGGGTTTTGCGGGTGCTGGCTCATTGCATTTTCTGTCTGCATTTTCCGTTCTGTTTTGCTCTGTCCTGTTTTGTTTGATTGGGAGGAAACCTGTGTTTTCACGTTTTGAGTAAAAGCCTGTTTTTGTTCTGCTGTGTCCCTGAGTTTTGGACGACTTTTATCTTGCTGAATAAAAGTTTTGATCGTCAACGCAAATGAGTTCTCCCTTCCTGCCTCCTGCTTCCGTTCTGGTCCGGTCCTCGTGACAGTTCATGTTAGCGTAATCTTTCGTACTGAAGATAACGATAACACGAACGTACGATTAGCCTGGGTTAGCTTTATGTTTACGTTAAAAATTCAAGGTCAACATTCAGGGTGTTGGAACGGATTAAAACAATTTACATGATTTTTAATGGGAAAAATGATTTCGGTGATCGAACAAATCGGTTTTCGAACAGGGTTCTGGAACGGATTATGGTCGAGAACCGAGGTTCCACTGTACTTAATTAGTATCAAAAGTCATGCATTTTTCTAAGATATGAAAGTAACTACCTTAGATATAGCAAGAGGGAAAGCAGCGATCGGATATGGTCGGAGCCTGTTAAGGAGGGGTTTCCAGGAAAATGAGCGAAACTAAAAATATACTTTTGCAGCTTCAGGACTTGAATCATATTTCCCAAGGTACATCTTCTGCTTTAATGATCAGGCCAGGGTCAGTCAAATGAAGAGACCTTCACAGCAGAAAATGAGAGTGAATCGAGATATAATCCCCAAACATGGCCGACTTCATCAGCCAGACACAGGTGATATATATCTTTTAAAAGGTGCTTAATGTAGATGGTTGGAAAATTTCCCATGACAAAGCCTATTAACTGTCACTCTTCAAGGTTAAAGACTTGATGAGAATTGTTAAAAAGGCCAGTCCTGCTTCTGCTTGTTTCTTTCCTTTTTTTCCTTTTTCTCTTTTTTATCAGATCTGAATCTGTTTTGTCTGATCAGTGCCAATATGAGTGACGAGCAATGTTCCCTGTAATTTTCCTGACGGGTCTGAGCGTTCACACAAAGTCGGTGAGCAACGCTTGAAACAACAGTGAGCAACGGCAATCCCAAGTGTGGCAACTAAGTCATGATCAAACATGTCCAAAACTAGACATCAAATTATGTTTGGGTGAGTTTCCGGCAATGCAAAAAAAAAGAGTCGGTTGCACGATACACAACTGTATTGAATGACATTTTTTAGTGGAAGTACAATGTTGGCAGGTCCAAATTGTCCCTAGGTGTGAATGAGCGAGCGAGTTGTCTCTCCCTGTGTGCCCTGCCATTGGCTGGCAACCAGGTGAGGGTGTCCTCTGCCCACTGCCCGATGATTGCTGGGATGGGCTCCAGCACCCCCGCGACCCTACTGAGGATAAGCGGTGCAGCTAATGAGATGGGATGAGATGAGACAATGTTGGCAACAAGATTGACTTGGCATAATTGGAAATTATTTGAATGCAACACAAACTTTTTCTTCTTTTTCCCTGTTTTTTCTATTTTTTTGAATTCCTTTAAAATAATCTCATTATGTTTATTTTTTCCGAGCTGTTACTTTTTTTCTTTTTTTTCTCTATTTACTTTTTTTCCTTTGTTTCTTTATTTTCTTTTTTTTCTGGCTTTTTTCTGAATTTTTCCTTTTTTTTTCTCTTCCTTTTGTTTCTTTTTTTCTCAGCTTTTCACTACTTTTTCGTTTTGGTATTTTCTTTCTTTTTTGTTCTATTCCCCCCTTCTTTTAAGTCATTTTGTGCATAATTTTACATAATATTTGGTCATGTTGGGATTAAAGAAGCAAAAACAACCTGAAGAGCCGTTTAGGACCCTAAAGAGGCGGATCCATTTTAGTGAGCCGAGCCGAAGAAGCCGGTTCTCGACTAACTCTACTAACTTTACTCAACTTCGTTCTCCTTCGACTCAACTTCAAAATACCGCATTTAGGACACAACGTCAGGGGAACCCGTGTATTTTTACCTTCATGCACTGTAACTTTGACTTAAGTCGCTTCTTAATGAGTAATTTTGAGCCCTCATTTTTGTGAGCTGGCTAGATTTTCCTGTGCGCTGAGAATGTGCGAGCAGTGCGCAATTGCGCACGCGCGCAGATTAGAGGGAACGCTGTGTGGCATGCACACATACAGTCTGTACATGAAACAAACAACACAAATTTCTGACCTACAGTCAAGGTCTGCTTGAATCGTTTGTTCAGCTAAGAAATGAGTACTCTTTCAATTTAAACTATCCTGACAATTTCTGTGAAAAAAGTATGTCTTGCGTCAAAAATATCGATTAGTTGAGTGTTAGCTTGTTGGCGCAGTGGGGATTATAGAGATATGAAGACCGCCTCCCTGTTGACCTTCGGCGTATGAATGAGATACAATAGATCTAAAGCCGGAAGATTTAAACCAATGGACAATGCAAATACCAAAGTCAAACTCATTTCCTTTGTTACTGACCATGAATATTGACGAAAATATGATTAAGTAAGAGTGGGCGGATCGATCCAAATATCGATATTATGGTTAATGAGCAAGTACCGTATTTTCCGCACTACAAGGCGCACCTAAAAGTCTTATTTTTTTTCAAAAGCTGACCATGCGCCTTATAATACAGTGCGCCTTATATATGGCTCAATATTAAATTTGCAGGTCTCGCAACTTACGCAGCAGCCGCCGACTTGATTTTCCCCCGAACGTGGAGTCATCCGCGGTGTATGCTGGGATTTATATACCGGCGTTTCATTGGCTAACCAATGTGTCAATCATTATTTGAATCGATCGCTTTTGGCTAAAGTTATTCAGAGCTTCGGATTGGCTAGAGGGCCAAAACAAACCCCGCAATTGGCCGAAAAAGATGTGTCAATCATCCGTTAAATCGATCGCTATTGGCTGAAGTTATTCGGAGCCTCGGATTGGCTAGAGGGCCAAAACAAACCCTGCAATTGGCCGAAAAAGATGTGTCAATCATCCGTTACATCGATCGCTATTGGCTAAAGTTATTCGGAGCCTCGGATAGGCTAGAGGGCCAAAACAAACCCTGCAATTGGCCGAAAAAGATGACTGAAAAGGCAAGTTTGCTAAACTACGCCATAAAGAAACATGTTTCATTAGTCTGTATTTGTAAATATTTGACTCTCCTGGATTTACTTCACTCACGGTTGTAAGAAGACCATGATTGCGTATCATTATTGAACGTGATGGCTGCAAGAGAACTTGAGTGAGCTATGCGGCTTTATATTTTCCCGGTATCTTGTTTTAGAACCATCTTGATTTTGCTGTGATGAGTTGAGTGAATCAAACTCAATTCCAAGTGTTTATTGTCATATGCACGGTAAAGTTGCCAGAGAAAAATAAAATAGAAAGTAAGGAATGGTTGGCATTTCTTGAATTCCAAGACTTTAAGCTTCCGAATGATGGAACGATGCATTTGAGTGACATCGTACGGACACCGCATCCGCACGTGTCTACGACACGTATTTGCTTCTTTGCAAGCTTTGGGAATGTTAAGGGGGTAATCAGTTGGACTGAATCATCTGACTGTTTTGTCCACGTTCCCATTGTAGCGCCTTATAATCCGGTGCGCCCTATAGTGCGGAAAATACGATACTTGGATCGGATCAATACTATTATCTGCACCCCTCCACCAATTTAAAAAAAACCCTAACCCTAACCCTTACTTTAAACCACATGTGTCAAACAGGCGGCCCGCGGGCCGGATCAGGCCCACTAAGGGATTGAATCCGGCTCGCGAGACAACCCTCAGAGAAGCGCAAGAGAAAAACAAGCTGCAGGTTGAAATATGTCAACTTGATGTTGCCAATGAAAGGTGCCTCGAACAAAGACACTGTACTAGTACTTCTTTCTCTCTCTCTCTCTCTCTCTCTCTCTCTCTCTCTCTCTCTCTCTCTCTCTCTCTCTCTCTCTATCTCTCTCTCTCTCCCTCTTTTTTACCCCTTTTCTCCCACTCTCTGTCCATCTCTTTCACTCTCTGTGTCTCTCTTTTTCTCCTCCTTTGTTGATATTTGTCTCTTTCTCTCTGTGTGTCTTTTTAACTTCTTTTGCTCTAACTTCCTTTTTCCTTTTCTCTTTCTCTCTTCCTACCCTTCGCGCTTTCTTTTCTTTTTTCTCTCCTTCTGTCTTTCTATTTCTCTATGGATTTCTTTCTTCCGCTCCTTTTCTTTCCCCCTCTCACGACTTCTCTTTTTATCTCTTTTGTTTCTCACGCTCTCTCCCTCTCTCTTTTTCTTTGTCCCGCCCTCTCTCCTTTTCCCTCCCTCTTTCTCCTATTGCTTTATCTCTCTTTTACTTTCTCCTTAATCTACTAGTCCGGCCCCCGACAGAATGTTTGTTCTATCGTGTGGCCCCCGAGTTAAAATTAGTTTGACACCCCTGCTTTAAGCCATTCACCAATTTTTTCAAAGCACCGTTTTCATATATGGATAGCACAGTTTCTCTCGCCCACTGCCCTCGGCCACTGTATAAGTTAATGCCGGTTCGCTTGACTGACAGGCACACTTTTAACGCCTCTCCTTACCAGGCCTGCTGCTTCTTCCAACAACTGAAAAATACAATGCCAAATGCAAATTGTGGGGTAAAGTGGTCTGCTCCGCTGGCAAATTTATGTAAAGACATGTGGAAAGTTGACCCTCTTATGGGAACCAACATGTTACTGTTCCTGAACAAAAAACAAATTGGCTGTCACAATGGCAACAGATCAAAAAAGGCTTCTTTTTTTCATTGCTTATGGGTTTGACCAGGCATGTCCAAAGTCAGGCCTGGGGGCAATTTACAGCCGGTGATCACATTTTTACTGGCCTGCGACCTCTGTCATGAAATTATTAATATGTGGCCCACCAGGAATATTAACCGCTGCATAAAATACATTTTTACAAAAAAAATCACCATTTTACCAGATCATGGCCACCTTGCCCTTTGCTTTCTGTGAGAATTTTAGCCCACCCCATTTCAGTCATGGTGACTGTAAAAAAAAAAAAAAAAAAAGGAAAGTTGACTGTGAGGGCCACCGCTTCAAGGACAAGTGGAAATTGGAGTATTTTTTCACTTCAATCCAAATTTGTCAAAAAACTTGTGCCTCTGTTCACAAAATATAATATCAAGAAGCACTGCCAAACAACAAAACTACAAAAAAAGGAAGCAACTGGAAAAAATTTTACCGGCCCAGCAAAGCTTTTTTAAAAGACCCTGTGAGTCAAATAAAAATGCTGCAAAGGCGAGCTACAAGGCTGTGACTCTCCGCCAACCTTTTACAAATGGTGAATTTTTAAAAGACTGTTGAAAGAATGCCAGTCTGAATAGTCAGCCCTTACACATTTTACAGCTTACAAAATCTGACCCGCTTTTAGAGTAGCAACAAAGTTTTGGTCACTTGTTTAGGTACTACTGGCACCGAATTATGGAAGTTTGCATACACGTATATACACAAAAAAATTATGTCCGCTTAATATTTCTTTCCAAAAATCTGCCTAGAATATAAATGTAGCAAAGTAGTGAGCCTGAATAAGACAATGGGATTCCCCTGCCCACTGCCCGATGATTGCTGGGATGGGATCCAGCACCCCCGTGACCCTACTGAGGATAAATGGTGCAGCTAATGAGATGAGATGAGACTATGAAAAATGAACATTTACACAGGCAAACAAAAAGTCTGTTTGTGTAGGCTTATCGACCATACATATTTGAAAAATAAGAAACTTTGTAGCGTTGCAACCGAATTCCCTTGTAAACAGGGAAATAACATCCATCTATCCATTATCTGCACCGCTTATCATCAGTAGGGTCACGGGGGTGCTGGAGCCCATCCCAGCAATCATCGGGCAGTGGGCAGGGGACACCCTGAACTGGTTGTCAGCCAGTCGCAGGGCACACAGGGACAGGCAACTACTCGCTCGCTCATTCACACCTAGGGACAATTTGGACCGGCCAATTAACCTGACATGCATGTTTTTGGAATGTGGGAGGAAACCGGAGTGCCCAAAGGAAACCCACGCAAGCACGGGGAGAACATGGAAACCCTGCACAGGAAGGTTGGTAGCTGGATTTGAACCCATGACCTCAGAACTGTGCCGCACACGCGCTAACCACCGTGCCGCCGTGTTGCCCCAATATTTGAATATCTCATCTCATCTCATTAGCTACACCGCTTATCCTCAGTAGGGTCGCGGGGGTGCTGGAGCCCATCCCAGCAATCTCCAGGCAGTGGGCAGGGGACACCCTGAACTACTTGCCAGCCAATCGCAGGGCACACAGGGACAGACAACTCGCTCGCTCATTCACACCTAGGGACAATTTGGACCAGCCAATTAACCTGACATGCATGTTTTTGGAATGTGGGAGGAAACCGGAGTGCCGAGAGGAAACCCACGCAAGCACGGGGAGAACATGCAAACCCCGCACAGGAAGGTTGGTAGCTGGATTTGAACCCATGACCTCAGAACTGTGCCGCACATGCGCTACCACCGCGCCGCAGGGAAATAACAGTAAACCCATAATTATGATGAGCCAAAGAAAAATTTATATACACGCAAAGTTATGATTTGACTAAAGAGCTGCAATTTTTAGATCGTATTGCTTAAATTATTTGCACTGTCCGACTCTATTTAAAAAAAAATGTACAACTTTATAAAATACAGTTAGTTATACAATATTAGACAAATATTGGTATCAAATCTGTATACATCGATACTATAATGTACTTAATTATGACCAGGATTGTGTAGGGTTACTTTAACTTGATTACTTTGAATTACTTTTGGATGACTCCAATGCCAAATATGCTAATAAAAGACAAAAGAAACTAAATATGAATAAAATTATGACTCACAACATGTGGTAAGCTTTCTCTCCTGGCTTTGATCTCTTTGATCTCCGGCAAAACGAACATAAAATGTGACAGAAACCAAATGAAAATAAATCCAAATGTCAAGTCTAGCATGGTCGCTGTGGCGACCGGCTGGCCCCGGCCCCTGGGCACCGGCTGTAGCAGATTTTCTAATTTGCGTGTGTGCTTCTTAAGGGCGGGTTGTGGGGATTGCCGGTGGCGGGTTCATTGAATCACTTTGCATTATTCTGTTCTGTTTGACTTGAGGAAACCTGTACTTGCCCGTTCTGAGTAAAAGCCCGTTTTGTGAGTATTCCTAGTCTGAGTTCCTGTTTGCCTGTAAGCCTGTTTTTGTTTTTGTCCCTGAGTGTTGGACGACTTTTATTTCCTTAATAAAAGTAACTCATCGTTAACGCGAATGAGTTCACCCTTCCTGCCTCCTGCCTCCGATCTGGTCCGGTTCCGTGACACCAAACAGCTTGCCAACATCATTTTTGCCGTTGCATGTATTCCGTTACTCCCCAAGCCTGCACAAAATGTTGTCATTGTATTCATATTTAGTTTCTTTTGTCTTTTATTAGCATATTTGGTATTGGAGTAATCCAAAAGTAATTGAAGGTAATCCAGTTAAAGTAACCCTACCCAACCCTGATTATGACGGGTCAATACTAAAATTCCTAGAATCGACCACCCCTTTTGGGCAGCACAGCGGCGCAGTGGTTAGCGCATGTGCGGCACAGTTCATGTCTTGGGAACCTCCTGTGTGGGTTCAAATCCAAGTACCGGACTTCCTGTGCGGAGTTTGTATGTTCTCCCCGTGCTTGCGTGGGTTTTCTCCGGGCACTCCGGTTTCCTCCCACATTCCAAAAACATGCATTTCAGGTGAATTGGCCGGTCCAAATTGGCAACCAGTTCAGGGTGTCCCCTGCCCACTGCCCGATGATTGCTGGGATGGGCTCCAGCACCCCCGCGACCCTACTGAGGATAAGCGGTGTAGCTAATGAGATGAGATGAGATGAGACCACCCCTTTTTTTAGGAGGAAGTCTGATACCATTTTTAATAGACTGATCAGTATGCAACCTTTATCTCGACAAACTTTCGAGAAATCCGTTGGGATGAAACTGACTAGCTTGACGCTGGTGTTCGTTATCAATTAGCTTTTATTGTTCAGTCCACCTGCTTCCTGATCACACAAGACGACTGCGAGGTTGGAAAGCGAGAGGTAATTGCTAACACCTAATTGGATTCACTTTGAAAGTGGATGCACTGGAAAATTAAATCAAGACTAACGAGCGCTGAACAACACAAAAAAGGAAGATAAATGGTCCAATGGCTGAGAAACAAGAGTAGATGGCGGACTTTCGCTCTTCCTAATTTTCCCTGCTCAGCCAAGCAGGTAGCCCGGCCAAGACGCACTAATCAAACACATTGCTCTTCTATTACAGAGGTGTGCTCATTACATTACAAAACAAACATTAGTCAGGACCAGTGTTCCCTCTAAGCTGCGCGCGTGCGAAATTGCGCACTGCTCGCCCAAGAAAATCTAGCCAGCGCACAAAAATGAGGGCTCAAAATTACTAATAAGGAGCAACTTAAGTCAAAGTTACAGTGCATGAAGGTCAAAATACACGGGTTCTCCTGATGTTGTGTCCTAAATGCGGTATTTTGCAGTCGAGTCGAAGTAGAACGAAGTTGAGTAAAGTTAGTAGAGTTTTGTCGAGAACCGGCTTCTTCGGCTCACTGAAAGGAACCGGCTTTTTCGGGTTGTAAACGGCTCTTCAGGTTGTTTTTGCTTCTTTTATCTCTATATGACAAAATATGATGTCAAATTATGCACAACATGACTTAAAGGAAGGGGAGAATAGAACAAAAAAGAAAAAAATACAAAAATGAAAAAGTAATGAGAAGCTGAGAAAAAAAAACTAAAGGAAGCGAAAAAAACAGGAAACATTTTGAAAAAAGCCAGAAAAAAAGAAAAGAAAGAAATGTAGAAAAAAGCAAATAGAGAACAAAAGAAAAAAGTAACAGCTCGGAAAAAATAAACACAATGAGATTTGTTTTAAAGGAATTTTAAAAAAAGTAGAAAAAAACACAGAAAAAAGAACAAAAAGTTTGTGTTGCATTCAAATAATTTTCAATTATATTAAGTGAATCTTGTTGCCAACATTGTATTTCCAATAGAAAATGTGATTGAGTACAGTTCTGTATCTTACAACCGACTCATAATATTATGCGACAAAATATATTAGGAAATAAAAAGAAATGGATATCTTGTGAAAGAATTGTAAGGACAAATGACGTTTGTAGGCCGTACAACCTTTGCAATAGTACATGAGTCAATTCGTTCAAAAGAGAAAAATATATTTGCATTGCCGGAAACTCAGCAAAATGTAACTTGATGTCAAGTTTTGGACATGTTTGATAATTAATTACCTTGCCACACTTGGGATTGCTGTCCCTCACTGTTGTTTCAAGCGTTGCTCACCGACTTTGTGTGAACGCTCAGACCCCTGGAAAATTACAGGGAACATTCAGGACACATCCATACGTGCTATAAACCAGTGGTACATCTGCACAATATTAGCACATGATAAGTAATATTGCTGCCTTAGGGTAATCCCATCTAAATATGTGATGACTCTTGTATAATATTTAAAGCATTAATTCACAGAATTATTTCCATTTATCTATATACCGAAGCCATATCCCAGTAGTGGGAGGTGGCTATAGTCAAGAACACACTCACATTCAGCAAACATTCATTCCTCTTCGGTCTACCTGACACCAAACATTAAGCCCACAGCACAACAAGGGGTGAGTTTCTGTAACCCTTCATCAGCAGAGAGGCCCATTGTAACAGAGTTGACATTCGATTGTTTTTTTAAATTCTCACAAAATCTGTGTTTTTGTTGTATTACTGTTAATATGCCGGTACCTCATTCAATTGTTAAGTCATGGGCATCTGGGACTGTCTTTTTCATTTGGCACTTTATGGGCTTCAGCGCTTGCCGTAGCTTCAGCTAATTGGCATCGCGCTGAAGGTAAGATGTGCCCAATATCAGTTGGATAAAAAAATGTATATTTTGCTAGATATAGGAGCTGCTTTCACAAATTATTTTTGTATATAAAGATATATAAGTTGTGCTAAATGATGTATATTGTAAGGACTAAATAAGAAGTAAAGTAATACAGCTTGAAACAATGATGCAACATGTTTTGATGCAAATACGCCACGCAGTGCGGCCTGTTGAGTGATGACCCGTTTTTTGTATCTTTAATGTTTTAGATTATTGCAGTCGTGAACAGATGCCCCTGACTTTTGTATTGTTTTCTAAATGCAGGTACGTGGGAAATTCATGTTCATTGTTATTATTAAAGTTTCACTATTAATGTGCTCGCATGTTGTGAAACCTTGTGTGGCGCATGATTGAGGGTCGTTACACCAGCAGCACACACTGGTTTATCCCCAGTGTTGCTTTACACAACTTATTTTCATTCTATATGTAACGGGTGTAATAATAACTTTTGTTTTATTGAAATTCCTGCTGAAATATGTTGTATAGTTTTTGTGTAAGTGTCCTGCAATGATGAGTCCAACAGTGCCACCTGCTGGTATGTGGTAAGGTTTGGTTTGGCTTTAGACTTAGCGACAGGAAGGTGGGGTTTTTGGCAGTCTACAACGAGCTGTCAACGGTAAGACACGATCTTTTGGTGCTCCGCAAAAAAGTTAATTTTAAACATTAAAACCACAGCTGACAAATCTCTCAACATGCACAGTAATGTGATTGATGTTGTCAAGCTGTTTGGATTTACTTTCGTTTTGTTTCTCTCGCCTTTTATGTTAGTTTTGACGAACGTTGCATGTTGTGCTAAAATGCTAATTCCCCTTATAGTGTTGAAAGCCAGCAGAGAAGCTAACTACGTGTTGTGTGTGACTCATTCATTCGCAGGTCAATTGTACCCATTTTTATACTCATTATTGTTATTATTTCTATTTTCTCATTGATATAGAAAAGGGATGATGTTGGTTAGAATTCAGTTGAAAGAAAAATATGTTGAATTCATTGTAAACATTAAAAAAACACTATACGATCTCTTGTTAGAAGTATCTTGTTAAAATGGATGTAAAAATGTATTGTGATGGTTGATATTCTAAAATCTATTTTATGTAAACTGAAAAGAAAGCTCTTTTGGGCAGTCTAACAACGCACGAACCACGAAAAATGCTTAAAAAAATAAAAAAAACATATATATATATATGCATTTTTTTTTTTTTTAATTATTTTATTTCATTATTATTTTTTGGGGGGACCCGCGAAGCTGTGAACCCGCGAACTTGGAACCGCGAAGTAGCGAGGTCCCACTGTATTGTATCTTTTTAGATACGTAAGTGAATCTGGAGTTGACTTTGTGTCTTATTTGGTCTGCGTTGAATGAAGTTAAAATCCACAGTGCATGCCACCGAATGCCAACCACGAATTATTTTCAATCAAAATCTAGTTGTCCAGCCCAGAAACCTTATCACCGGTAAACTCGCTTGGGATTCCAGGCCACTTATCTGATTAGTTTGTCCTCACTGGGTCTACTTTCTCAGTGAACGGCACAAATGTGCATTTACAAACTTCAGATACTTGCTTTAGTGAGATTAAAGAGGAAAAAAGGCCAGGAAATCACATTTTGAGCATTTGTTCAGGATTACAGTGGAACCTCGGTTTTCGAACGCCTCTCAGTTCGAACAAATCGGAGTCCGACCAAAAATTTTGAAGAAATTCTTGCTTCGCTGTTCGGTCAAAAAATCGGAGTTCGGACGCCGGTAATGTGTGAGTGCGTATGTTCATGTTAGAGTAATCTTTCGTACGGAAGATTAGGATAACGCAAACGTATGATTAGCCTGGGTTAGCTTTATGTTTACAGTAAACATTCTGTTTGTTGGAACGGAGCCCAACATTCAGGGTGTTGGAACGGAGCCCCCTTTCCAATGAATCGCTCACCACTTCTTGTGGAGACCCGGGTGCTAAATGACTTGTAAACGACCTGATTTTTTTATTTTTACACGTTCATGTTAGCGTAATCTTTCGTGCGGAAGATTACGATAACGCGAACGTACGATTAGCCTGGGTTAGCTTTATGTTTACGTTAAACATTCAGGGTAAACATTCAGGGTGTTGGAACGGATTAAAACCATTTACATTATTTTTAATGGGAGAAATGATTTCGGTGATCAAACAAATGGGTTTTCGAACAGGGTTCTTGAACAGATTATGGTCGAGAACCGAGGTTCCACTGTATTAATTCGAATTGGGAGCTTATTGTTGTCGTATGTAAAAAAAACACAGCAACATACTGTAAGTAAATACATGAGTACTAAAATATTATTTCATTTGGAAAAAATATGCTCATTGGTATGATACTTAAAATGACAGGAATTTTCAGATATGGCGGATTGCGGGTTTATAGTTTAGTGGACACTTCAAATAAGCAGAGAAGACATTAATAACTTTTGACCATGCGAGAAGAACAGGAGAGGGTTGAGGACTGTACCACAAAAACTCCCAGAATGCAAATTCTGGTCTTTTCTTAAAGCCCACTCCAAAGCCCTTGTTATTAAATGTCATAGGTTGCAAAAGCACATCGCGCCAAAGGGTGTGGTTATCAAAGAACAGCAACATAGTTGGCTGATAGTGACAAAGATAAACAGTGCACAATAGTCAAAGTAAACAACAGTCAGGTATCATAGTCAAAATAGTTAGTTGGTATCCTATGTGATATTCTTTGCGGGTGTCAAATGTTAAAAAACTAATAACTTTATCAGCATTCAACGTGCGTCCCCGGCAGGGTTGGGTCGGGTTACCTTAATTTGATTACTTTCAATGACTTTTGGATTACTCCAATACCAAAAATGCTAATAAAAGACAAAAGAAAATAAATATGAATAAAATGATGACTGACAACATGTGGTAAGCTTTCTCTCCTGGCTTTGATCTCTTGATCTCCGGCAAAACGATCATAAAATGCGACAGAAACAAAATGAAAATAAATCCAAACAGCTTGCCAACATCATTTTTGCCGTTCCATGTATTCTGTTACACCCCAAACCTGCCCAAAAATTAATAATTTTATTCATATTTAGTTTATTTTGTCTTTTATTAGCATATTTGGTATTGGAGTCATCCAGAAGTAATTGAAAGTAATCAAGTTCAAGTAACCCTACCCAACCCTGGTCCCCGGGACGCAACTTTTTGGACACAAAATTGTCATTATTACCCGATTACATTTTTTTTTTAAACAGAGATTTACCGCACTCTAAACTTTTCGTCAGGCAGATCCGGCAGATGTTGTTTTGGTCTCGCGGTTCGAGTTTTCGTCTGCACGCCGATCTCGAGTTGTGTAGTGAAAAATCCTTCTCTTTCTAGAGAAGCGGCATTTTCGGCTCAACTCATTCTAGAGAGCCGGCTCTCCAACGGCTCACTTGCTTTGATGCATTATATTACGAATGATGATGTTGTATAAAGAAGTTAAGAAAAAAAGGAAGTATGAAAGGAGAAAATGAAAAAAAAGACAGGTTTGTGGTTATCCCTTTAATCGGTATATTACCAACAATAATTTGATGCAGAAAATGAATTCATAATTTGATGATTAAAACTGAATGAATGTATAGATTTTTGTTATACATTTGTCACCGATTTACAATTTCAACCTCGATAACACGAAATTTTGGGGACCCATAGATCTCTGTTGGGACCCATACATTTTTGAGCATGCGAGTCCCCAGGACCCAGGTTTGCTATTAATAAGTGAAAAAGTGAATAAGTGTCTTACATAAACACAGGCACACATATGTCCCTGAAGCGGAAAACAAATGGGCAGACTACTAGACTACTACGACTAGTTTTTACCACTAAGTATTAGTGTTAATACACCCTGTCCCTTGAAATCTCACACAGTAGCCAAAAGCTAATTACATACTATTCCAGAGTGGCTGGAGGAAAACCCGGACTCCAATGTGTCATGTCCTGCATGGTTGTCATGGCGCCCAGCTGGCCCCGCCCCTTGACACTGGCTGAGACGCATTGGACTGATTGCTCTTGGAGGACTTAAGCGCGCTCCTTTGTACCGTGCGTCGCTGGAACGTTTGTTAAACCTCGTTAAACTCCGTGAGAGTTCTGTTAAAACCTGTTAAATACCTGGTTGTGTGAATCTGCCCGTATTTGATCCTGTTTTGTTTTAGGTCTGATCCCTTTGTTTGTTTTTGAAAACTTGTCTTTTGTTTGGATTTCTAATCCACTCCGCGACCATCGATCCTCGGATCGAGTGTGCGCACCCTCCTCATCCTTTCCCCAATAACGTGTGAGTACGTCTACGCGAACGGGTCCTTTTTTCCTGTTTCCCACTCCGTTTCGTGACACAATGAGAACATTATATTTTCTTTTTGCTCTTTTCATCTAGTTGACTGTTAACTTTTATGTTATTTAGTGCACGGATAAAGAGGAAAAACAAGCATTGCACAAAATTTGTGTTTTGATCTATTTGTACTACGGGGGAAGCAGTGTAGAACTGTATCTATCTGGTGCACTTGATTTATTACTAGCATCTGACTGGGCTGCAGGTGCACCTAAACATGTGTTTTTTTTCTGCATACCATCAGGCGTATGCTAACGATCCAAGAAGTTTAAAATGGAACTACTTTAAAACTGCAACCTGCATTACAAAGTGTTTGATTACCGTGCATTTGTGTCCTGTCTGTGATTTTATTTGGACGGATGTAGATAACGGGCAGCACGGCGGCGCAGTGGTTAGCGCATGTGCAGGCACAGTTCTGAGGTCGTGGGAACCTCCTGCGTGGGTTCAAATCCAGCTCCCGGCCTTACTGTGCGGAGTTTGCATGTTCTCCCCGTGCTTGCGTGGGTTTCCTTCGGGCACTACGGTTTCCTCCCACATTCCAAAAACATGCATTTGAGGTGAATTGGCCGGTCCAAATTGTCCCTAGGTGTGACTGAGCGAGTGAGTTGTCTGTCCCTGTGTGCCCTGCGATTGGCTGGCAACCAGTTCAGGATGTCCCCTGCCCACTGCCCGATGGTTGCTGGGATGGGCTCCAGCACCCCCGCGACCCTACTGAGGATAAGCGGTGCAGATGATGAGATGAGAGATGAGATGTAGATAACATTGTCAAGTTTATCACTCCACAGATATTGCACAACCCTTACGATACCAAACTTTATTACGATACCAAACATCCTACATGCCGGCATTTGTAAATATTGTGTTAATTATAACTATAACCTTATCCTCCTTGTTTTATAACCTTACCTTCTCTGTTCCTTTATCTTCTTGGTTTCTTTTATCCTCACTGTGAATATGTGAAACTGGAGTACCATGCCCAATTTCGTTGTCATAATATGTCAACCCATTTTGTAACAATGACAATAAAGGTATATTCTATTCTATTCTATTCTATTCTATTCTATTTTATTCTATTCTATTCTATTCTATTCTATTCTATTCTATTCTATTCTATTCTATATAGCCCTTAGGAATACAATTGCTAAATAGTGAAAATAAATTGGGAATGCATTGCCCCTTTTCTCACCTACATAAAAAAACGGTTTTATGTCTGTGTGTGTGTTTTCGTTACTTATTTTAGGTTTATTATTATCATCTGTTTATTATTATCCTCAGTAGGGTCACGGAGGTGCTGGAGCGCATCCCAGCTATCTTCAGGCAATGGGCAGGGGACACCCTGAACTGGTTCCAAGCCAGTTGCAGGGCACAAAATGACAAACAACTCATTCACTCTTTCACACCTAGGGAGAATTTGGACCGGTCATTTAACCTGACATGCATGTTTTTGGAATGTGGGAGGAAACCGGAGTCCACGGCAATGTTCCCTGTAATTTTCCACGGGTCTGAGTGTTCACACAAAGTCGGTGAGCAACGCTTGAAACAACAGTGAGCAACAGCAATCCCAAGTGTGGCAACTAAGTCATTACCAACATGTCCAAAACTTGACATCAAGTTACATTTTGCTGAGTTTCCGGCAATGCAAAATTATTTTTCTCTTTTGAATGAATTGACTCATGTACGATTGAAAAGGTTGTACGGCCTACATACGTCGTTTGTTCTTACAATTCTTTCACACAAGATATGCTTTTTTTTTTATTTCCTGATATTTACATTTTTTGGGGCTTTTTCAGTCAGTTGTAAGATACAGAACTGTACTTAATCACATTTTTTGTGGAAGTACAATGTTGGCAACAAGATTTACTTGATATAATTGGAAATTATTTGAATGCAACACAAACTTTTTCTTCTTTTTTCGTGTATTTGTTCTACTTTTTTTTAATTCCTTTAAAAAAATGTCATTGTGTTTATTTTTTCCGAGCTGTTACTTCTTTGTTTTTGTTCTCTATTTACTTTTTTCCTACATTTCTTTCTTTTCTTTTTTCTGGCTTTTTCCTAAATGTTTCCTTCTTTTTTACTCTTCCTTTTGATTTGTTTTTCTCAGCTTTTCATACTTTTTCCTTTCAGTATTTTTTTCTTTTTTGTTCTATTCCCCCCTTCCTTTAAGTCATTTTTTGCATATCTGTACATAATATTTGGTCATGTTGGGATTAAAGAAGCAAAAACAACCCGAAGAGCCGTTTAGGACCCGAAAGAGCCGGTTTCTTTTAGTGAGCCGAGCCGAAGAAGCCGGTTCCCCGACAAACTCTACTAACTCTACTCAACTTCGTTCTCCTTCGACTCGACTTCAAAATACCGCATTTAGGACACAACGTCAGGGGAACCCGTGTATTTTTACCTTCATGCACTGTAACTTTTTGACTTAAGTCGCATCTTAATTAGTAATTTTGAGCCCTCGTTTTTGTACGCTGGCTAGATTTTCTTGTGCGCTGAGAATGTGCGAGCAGTGCGCAATTGCGCACGCGCGCAGCTTAGAGGGAACACTGGTCCCCGGAGGAAACACACCCAGGCACAGGGTGAACATGTAAACTCCGCACAGGTAGGCTGGTAGCTTGATTAGAACCCATGACCTCAGAACTGTTCCTTGGACATGCTAACAACTCAGCTGATGTTCCGCCCCAATTTTAGGTACATTGAATTAAAAAAAACAAAAAGAATTCCCTGCTACAAAGCCTTGATGAAGTCATTTTTTGCCTCACTACTTTCAACAGCTGGAACAGATTGTCGCACCACTATCCATTTATGGCTTTCCTCATTAGGGCCTGATGCCTTATTTAAACTTATACAGACTTGAACATCCAACACATGAGAGGGAATAATCTCTGACATCTAATGCCAGAGTACTGGCACATGAAAAATATAGCTACACGATAGACACTAAAATATTAACGCATTTTTATAAGAAGTATCTTTTCAACATAAAGTTCGCATGATATGAATCCTCATCTCATCTCATTAGCTACACCGCTTATCCTCAGTAGGGTCGCGGGGTTGCTGGAGCCCATCCCAGCAATCATCGGGCAGTGGGCAGGGGACACCCTGAACTGGTTGCCAGCCAATCGCAGGCCACACAGGGACAGACAACTCGCTCGCTCATTCACACCTAGGGACAATTTGGACCTGAAATGCATGTCTTTGGAACGTGGGAGGAGACCGGAGTGCCCGGAGGAAACCCACGCAAGCACGGGGAGAACATACAAACTCCGCACAGGAAGTCCGGAGCTGGATTTGAACCCACGCAGGAGGTTCCCAAGACATGAACTGTGCCGCTGTGCTGCCCTGATATGAAACCATTGATTTCAAAATATTTTTTTCCGTTTTTTTTTTTTTTTTTAATTATTTAATGGAAAAAAATGTAGCCAAAATCAGAAACATTGCTTTTAGATTTTTTATCCATCGTAGAAAAGAGCTAGAGCTTCTTTTACATGTATACCCTGGTGCTGTTTTTATTTGTATAATTTTTAATCCAGGTAAGTGCAATGATGTCTATTTTAAGTCTAGTTGATCAGTTTTAGTAAGCAAATGCAGCTTTAGGAGTTAGTCTTAGCTTTGGTGATATTCAGTGGACATATTTGAAACTGTTTGTTGACGATGCAGCTGATTTTTCTCTTATGCCTCTCTCAGCTTTGTCTTACAGGCCAGACTAAATCCAGAGACGGGCCTGAACCGGCCCCCTGGCCGCAGTTTGCCCTTCCTAGGTTTAGCATTATCAGTATTTGGCTGAAAAATTAGATCATGGTTTCTCCACTGCAGATAAATTCCGATTATTTTCCCTCTTCTTCTAAGGATACAGATATATATTCAGATAAACGAACCTATGTCAAGTAGTTTCATACAACTTAGATATATGCGTCAAACACTTTAATCAAGAGTCACTTTAGACTCTGAAATGGTATAGGACTTACAACCTTGTACAGAATTGACCTCTTATTTGTATGAAAAATACATCACATGAAATATAAAATACGGTAAAACGTTTGAATATTTGGGTGCAATAATATCTAAGTCAGTTGGTTGGTTTTTTTTTGTTTTTTTTTTCAAATTTCGATTTCAAATTTTGATTTAATGATTATACAAGGGCAGCACGGCGGCGCGTGTGCGGCACAGTTCTGGGATCGTGAGATCGAACCTTCCTGTGTGGAGTTTGCATGTTCTCCCCGTACTTGCGTGGGTTTTCTCCGGGCACTCCGGTTTCCTCCCACATTCCAAAAACATGCATGTCAGGTTAATTGGCCGGTCCAAATTGTCCCTAGGTGTAAATGAGCGAGTGAATTGTCTGTCCCTGTGTGCCCTGCGATTGGCTGGCAACCAGCTCAGGGTGTCCCCTGCCCACTGCCTGAAGATAGCTGGGATGGGCTCCAGCACCCCCGTGACCCTACTGAGGATAAGCGGTATAGATAATGGATGGATGGGTGATTACACAAAAGAGCAGCTAAAACTTAAAACTTAGTTGACACAATGAAATAACACATTTAATGTCTTCTAGAAAACTGGGAGTTTTCAAAGATGACCATTTTCAGCGGTGTCACTATCCTGCTCCCACGTTCATTTTTCTCTGTAGGTTACCTATCTATATAAAGCACTTTATCTCCACTCTCAACCTTACCTTATTTGGCCACTTCCTGGTTCAATTTTCCTACTCAGAGCTGGGTCACTTGGTTTGATTTCCCTCCTATCACTGCTCACCCTTACCACTATTTAAACACTCTGTTCCCTTGGCTCTGGGTAAGTGTGTTGTCTTCCTTGTCATGTCCCAAGCACTCTTGTCTTAGCCTTTTGTTAATCAAGTATACCAAACCTGTGCCGGCCCTTCCCGATTAAGAGTTATGCCTGGGAAACTTTTGGACTGTCACTTTCACTGTTTGGACTTGCTGGAACAGCAACCCCTCGCCTACATTGAGGACCATTATTTTTTGCCTCACTACATGACTTCTTGTGACCCAAACCCTGCCCAAATAAAAGACCACAGTTTGCTGCACTACTCAGTGTTTCTGCACTCTGCTTCCACATCACCCCGAGTGGGATCTTGACAATTTGGTATGGGTTTCCATAGAACACACCTTTCTCTGGAAGTACAATAATTCACATTAACATACTCAGGGTTGGGTAGGGTTACTTTAACTGGATTACTTTCAATTAGTTTTGCATTACTCCAATACCAAATATGCTAATAAAAGACAAAAGAAACTAAATATGAATAAAATGATGACTCACAACACGTGGTAAGCTTTCTCTCCTGGCTTTGATCTCTTTGATCTCCGGCAAAACAAACATAAAATGCGACAGAAACAAAATGAAAAGAAATCCAAACAGCTTGCCAACATCATTTTTGCCGTTCCATGTATTCCGTTACTCCCCAAGCCTGCACAAAATTGAGTCATTTTATTTATATTTAGTTTCTTTTTTCTTTTATTAGCATATTTGGTATTGGAGTAATCCAAAAGTAATTGAAAGTAATCAAGTTAAAGTAACCCTACCCAACCCTGGGGACAAACATGAGGCACAGACAAAGAAGAAAGGTGGAGCAGGGCCAAGGAGGACCAGAAAAGCACACAGATAGATAGATAGATAGATAGATAGATAGATAGATAGATAGATAGATAGATAGATAGATAGATAGATGTCTAGATAGATAGATAGATAGATAGATAGATAGATAGATAGATAGATAGATAGTAGAGTGTCCAGTCTTAAATTCAAGCCAGTGAAGGCGGAGCTCCTCACACAGTAGATATACATGTACATTAAAGTGTATATGTGTATTTCTATTAAAATAGACTTCAATATAAATGATAAAAAGACAATTCCATTCAATCCGAGTTGTAATGGCAATTAGTAATATGTTCATATATGTCTGCTCAACACACTATCATCTGCAGCAATGGAGGAAAATAGGCTGTGTTATTTTAGTTATCCCTTCCTTTTATTTATCTAGCATATTTGACCAAAATGTACGCTTGTCCTTGCAAATCCTTCGAATTGGTTAAAATGAGCAGACCATAGTACTGTATTGTGCTACAAATTATTTCCTGGATTAGGGAGTTTGCCCCTGATGTGCACCTCGTTCCTCTCCCAGATGGATTGCTTCCGGATCCATGCTTTTTTTCTTTTCCTCTTGCCCTCCGAGTTGCTGAGGGGATATTGAAATGTCAATGCGTATCTATTTCTCATGTTTGCAAATGCTCTACTCTTCGCGAGCAATATATTTTCTTGCATTACAAGATGCTGACTACCATCTATCTAATCTATCTATCTATCTATCTATCTATCTATCTATCTATCTATCTATCTATCTATCTATCTATCTATCTATCTATCTATCTATCTATCTATCTATCTATCTATCTATCTATCTATCTATCTATCTATCTATCTATCTATCTATCTATCTATCTATCTATCTAGACATCTATTTAGACATCTATCTATCTATCTATATGCATTCAGTTTTAATCATCACACTTTATTGGTAATACAAATCAGTTATCACTTCAGATTTTTCAGTTCACAATATTGTACATTATACAAAATAATATTGCTGAAATAGTAATCTATATATTCATGCAGTTTTAATCATCAGTTAATTGTTAATACAAAGCAGTTATCACTTCAGATTTTTCAGTTCACATATTCTTCGTGGTTTGCTGTCCTGTCACAGTTGTAATGCCTTCTCAAGGTTTATCCATTATCATCCTCCTCAGAGCGTAACCAAGAATATAATTTAGTCCATTTTGGCAGAAAAGTCCTTTTCTTGCTAGAAGTATTCTTTTGTTTATTTTCTTTCGTCGAATCATTCGCTTCAACACACGTGTTTTCCTAGCCTCCGCGATCTTCCGAAGAATTTCTCCGCCGTTTTTTCGTGCCGGAATTATTGCCATTGTTATCAGTTTCTGCATTATGTTTCGACTTATTATTGACACTGAAGAAATTACCAATTTTGTGTTGATTTTAACCTAACACTAACTGTTTTTTCGGAGGCATACTTAGCCTTCACCTTCCCTGGACGACAAGCACCACAACAATGACGTAATCTCAAAGCAACGAAATCTTGTTGGCCGAGATCGAGGTGCAGACGAAAACTTGAACCGCGAGACCAAAACAACAATGGCGGATCTGTCTAACGAAAAGTTTGGCCTGCTGTAAATCTTTGTTTGAAAAAAAAAATAATCGGGTAATAATGACAATTTTGTGTCAAAAAAATTGCGTCCCGGGGACGCACGTTTAATTTGAGACTCTGCATCCCCAGCAAAAATGATGCGTCTAGGACGCAGGGACACAGGCAAACAAGAACACTGCATTAGTAAAAGGTCCTTTTCACTTATTTTTGTGGTAAATCACAAATGTGTCTTCAGTTTATTTTGTTCCTTCCAGAACTTAATTTTTTTTGCTGTAGGTAGTGAGTGCGGCTATTTTACTCTTGAAATATGAACTGCCATGTTGCCTTATTAGTAAAGCCTTTCAGTGAGAGGAATATGAGGGGTTGCTATCTACAGGTGCTGTGTATTGGAGGCCACATATTGAGGGTGCATCGTGCTTAGTGTAAATGCTATGGACAGACTTTTGTAGGTGCAGACTTGACGTAAAGGGGTCCGGTTTGGGGGCCTCAACATTGCATATGTGCTTTTCATAGATGATACAGTGCTGAAGATTTCCTCAATCAGTGGTTTTAAACTCTCACTGGAGCGATTCGCAAATGAAATGATCTGCATTTATATAGCGCTTTTCAAGTCAATGACTTCCCAAAGCTTCCTTGTATTGCAGCTATGTAAGACTCTAGCCTGCTTATTGGGGGTATTAGGGGTTCAGTGTCTTACCCAAGGACACTTCGACATGTAACACGGACGAGCCGGGATTCGAACTGGGATCCCTTGATCCCAAGACGAGCGCTCTACCTCCTGAGCTACTGCCGCAAAGGAAAGTGAAGCGGCCAGGATGAAGCTCAGCTCCTCCAAATCTGAGACCATGGTTCTCAGCCAGAATAAGGTGGCATAACCGGCTTAGGGGCAGATAAGCAGTTGAGCAGTTTAAAGAGACGTCCGCGCACCTTGAGTGCAATCATATTGCCTTGAAAAGCTTGCTCGGGACTTCTACATGGTGTCTCCAAAAAAATGTACTCACTCTTAGAATGATGAGAAAACCTTTATTTATGAACATAGAGTGAAGTGAAATAGCATCGAATACATGAGACAAATATAATTAAAGAATCATGTTCGCAAATGTTCAAAGTGATGACCACTATTGTCCAGACAACTCTGATAACGCGCACCAAGGGATTCGCAAACGTCGCGAAACATGTTATTAGGAACATCACGACATTATCTTTCAATTTCCAATTTCAATGCTTCTGCAGTTCTTTTCCAGAGGACGTAGATGTCCGTCCTGAATGTTTATTGTTGGTATTTTGTCTCTGATGCGCGCAATGGTCCGGCGCGTGGGTGGCGGTTTTGCGAATTCCCTTGTGAACCGGCGTTGGACTTCAGTGGCGTTTTTGGTCTTCCAATAGCATTTCAGGACACACTTTTTCTCTTCGAAACTAAGTTGAATTCCTGCCATGGCTTCAGTAATTCAGGATATCTGGAACACATAAAAAGAGTGAGTACATTTTTTCAAGACACCCTGTATTTTAAAAAAAATAATATCGGTATGGGTATATCCTCAAATGTTATCTGGTTGTTAGACATCAGTCAGCAAATATAGCTACACTGGGTGGTTAGTTTTGGGAATCACGCTTTAGCGACATCAAGTGGACATATTCAAAACTACAGGTCATTGTTTAACGTGATGTGGCTGATTTTTTTTCTTATGCCTCTCTCAACCTTATCTCGCAGGTTGCATTAAATCCATTAGCGGGCCTGATGTTGAGGTTTTTTGAGATTTTCCTTGCCCTCATGTTGGTTCCAGATCAGGGGATGATGTAATAATAGGCCGAAAAATAGTCTGTGTAATAACCTGTGCAGCCCTTTGAGACTCTTTGTGATTAAGGGCGTCACAAATAAAAATGACTTGACTTGATTTGGCCCACAGGCGGTATGTGTGACACTGGTGCTTTAAATCCATTCTGTCGCTGCACTGTGATAGCTTCACACCGGCTGAAAGACAATGGAACTCAACCGAAACAGACGTTCTTAAATCCATTGCAGTAATAGTGACATAAAACAGCCTCAAGTTGTCAGACACTGGTCGTTGTGAAGGAGCTGAGCTGAAAGATGATCTCAAGTTAAGTGGTGATCTATGTTCTTACCCTCACTTAAGAACAAGATCCCAGATGGAGGTGCTGGAAATGAGTTTCCTCTGATGAGTGAGCGGGTTCTTCGCTTGAGATAAGGTGAGGAGCTCGAGAATAGAGCCGCTTTGAGCGAGGCCATTTGAGCTGCTATGTCATCCATTTCCAGGATTCCTCCCTGGAGAGGTGTTATGTGCTTTTTCCAACGACAGGAGGCCTCGGGTATGACCCAGAACATGCTGGAAGGTTAAAGATGGGTCGTCCAGGAACAAAATGGCTCTTTGAAGTGAACGAGAGGCAGTTCCTCATCAGTAAGGAGAAGGTTTTTTAGAAACGCTCTCTTTTGATTTCCCTTTAATTCTCTCTCGACTGTTCAGTATGAGTGGCCAGGGTTGGGTAGGGTTACTTTAACTGGATTACTTTCAATTACTTTTGGATTACTCCAATACCAAATATAATAATAAAAGACAAAAGTAACTAAATATGATTTAAATTACTAAATTTTGTGCAGGCTTGGGGAGTAACGGAACACATGGAACAGCAAAAATGATGTTGGCAAGCTCATTATTATTAGCTGCACCGCTTATCCTCAGTAGGGTCGCGGGGGTGCTGGAGCCCATCATCGGACAGTGGGCAGGGGACACCCTGAACTGGTTGCCAGCCAATCGTAGGGCACACAGGGACGGACAACTCGCTCGCTCTTTCACACCTAGGGACAATTTGGACCGGCCAATCTACCTGAAATGCATATCTTTGGAATGTGGGAGGAAACCGGAGTGCCCGGAGGAAACCCACGCAAGCACGGGGAGAATATTCAAACTCTGCACAGGAAGTCCGGTAGCTGGATTTGAACCCACACAGGAGGTTCCCAAGACCTTGGAACTGTGCCTGCACACGCGCTAACCACTGCGATGTTGGCAAGCTGCTCTCAAAGCCAGGAGAGAAAGCTTACCACGTGTTGTGAGTCATCATTTTATTCATATTTAATTTTATTTGTCTTTTATTAGCATATTTGGTATTGGAGTAATCCTATAGTCATTGAAAGTAATCCAGTTAAAGTAACCCTACCCAACCCTGTGAGTGGCGACATCCCTGTGTCTGCCTGCTTTGCGCACTGAGCAGGGGAGGAAGGGGCGCAGGATACTTTATTACTTACGAAAAAAATACAGAAAGTACTTTATGTAAAAAAATGAGGAAAAGTCTTATTATGTTTCATTTTGATGACATTGGCAGCTCCAAAGATTGCGTATTTGTGTCAGAAGAAACCAAATCAGTCCCTTGAAGCTGAGGCCTTTTTCAAATGCCAATTTTCAATAGAGACTGATTATCTTTTCGTGTTTGTTTCACACATTTTAACGTTTATTCTTTTGCGTTTTTGGAGAATGAAATGAAATGAAATGAAATGATTTGCATTTATATAGCGCTTTTCAAGTCAATGACTTCCCAAAGCGCTTTACAATGTGCTTCACATTTCCCAATAGCGGCCTTGTATTGCAGCCATGTAAGATGTGAACCTGCTTATTGGGGGTATTAGGGGTTCAGTGTCTTACCCAAGGACACTTCGACATGTAACACGGACAAGCCGGGATCCGAACTGGGATCCCTAGATCCCAAGACGAGCGCTCTACCTCGCTCTACTGGCCAGCGAGAAGGTTTGTGTCTAAATTGGTTCAAATCAAATTGTAAATAGTTCTTTTTAATTTGACAGTTTATTCATAGCAGTGGAAAGTTAATATTTTTAAGTCATATCGTGTTATTTTGTATTTTTTCAGGGTTTCCGTGTTGTTGTTTGACTTTATATGTGTTTTGTGAGTAAAGATCTAAAATTGTTTTTTATTTAGACTTTTTTTTTTTGGGATCTGTTATATTTCTTGTTTTTGTTGTTTTTGTTGTTGTTGTTTTGTCAGCTACGTCACTTTAAATTGGTTAAGTCTATAAAATATAAAAGTTTGTTCTTGTGTTTCATACTGTATATGTGTTGCAAAGAAAAGTAAATATTTTTTCAGGGTTTCCGTCTTGTTTTTTGACTTTATATCTGTGTTGTGAGTAAAAATCTAAAATTGCTTTGTTTTTAGAATTTTTTTTTTAGGTCTGTTATATTTGTTGTTATTGTTGTTGTTGTTGTTGTTGTTGTTTTGACCGCTATGTCACTTTAAATGGGTTAGGTCTATAAAATATAAGTTTGTTTTTGTGTTTCATACTGTATATGTGTTGCAATGAAAAGTAAATATTTTTCTTTACATTTTGTTGTGTCATGATCATACCAATGCAGCACGTTCGCTTAGTGGTTAGCGCAGTGGTTAGCGCATGTGCGGCACAGTTCATGTCTTGGGAACCTCCTGCGTGCGTTCAAATCCAGACTTCCTGTGCGGAGTTTGTATCTTCTCACCGTGCTTGCGTGGGTTTCCTCCCATATTCCAAACATGCATTTCAGGTGAATTGCCCGGTCCAAATTGTCCCTAGGTGTGAATGAGCGAGTGAGTTGTCTGTCCCCGTGTGCCCTGCGATTGGCTGGCAACCAGTTCAGGGTGTCCCCTGCCCACTGCCCGATGATTGCTGGGATGGGCTCCAGCACCCCCGCGACCCTACTGAGGATAAGCGGTGTAGCTGATGAGATGAGATGATCATACCATTAAAAATCTAGCAGTTTAAAGCAAAAATGTACCATAAATTCTAGTCTACAAGCCTCTCTTTTTTTGCTCCATTTTGCTCCATTTTAAACACTGTGGATTTAAACACAGTGTGGCCAACTCTTTTTTTTTCCATGGCGGCACCGAGGAAAACGGCAAGCTGCCCTTTTCCTCAATGCATGCGCTCAGAATGCAAAACCCAGCTGTGAGTCTGGAAATATTTAGGAAACTCTTTTAGAAGAGAAATAAGTAGATGTTTTTGCCAATATCAATTATATGATAAATAAAAGTAAAATATATCTATATATCCATCTACCTTAGTCATATCCCTCAAGAGGGGTGACCAATAGCAAGACAAAAAACATACAAAAACAAAAATAGAAAAAAAAACACACACAAACATTTTTGGACCATGGCCAACCCAATTGCCCGAACCCCAAACAAGTTAGGCACCTCGGCATCTAAGTTGGTCATGCTTTCGTCCCTCCAGATGAAATGGGACACCAGAAAGCAGCCGTGTCACTCGGGTCAGGATGACACAACACACTCTTTTGTTCAACAGCAGGGCCCGACAGCTTTCACTGGTTTACCCCTGCCGCATCATACGGGTGCCCAGCCCATCCTTAAGAACGCGTCCACAATCCCACTATCCTTTCACAACACCTCTCCACTCCTTCCTATCACCAACAAGAGCTCTAGCTTCCATTATAGTAAAATCTACCAGTACTTTAATGAATATTTACAATTTACTGACGATATTTACACATTTTCATCCACGAATCGAGTTACCAATGTATACATTTGAATTAAACTGCAGTAGAAGTTATATGAAAAATTCTATACTTTTCTTTCTATATCACCGACATTATTGTAAGGTTTCTGAAGCTTCCTTCATTCCACAGGTGTCAAACAGGTAGCCCGCGGGCCAGATCAGGCCCGCTAAGGGATTGAATACGGCCCGCGAGACAACACTCAGAGAAGCGCAAGAGAAAAACAGGCTGCAGGTGGAAATATGTCCACTTGATGTTGCCAAAGCCAGGTGCCTCAAACAAAGACACTGTACTTGTATTTATTTCCATCTCTCTCTCTCTCTCTCTCTCTCTTTCTGTCTCTCTCTCTCTCTCTCTCTCTCTCTCTCTCTCTCTTTCTCTCTCTCTCTCTCTCTCACTCCTTCCTTTTCTCCCACTCTGTCTCTTTCTCTCTCTGTGTC
Organism: Urocampus carinirostris; assembly: GCF_059441175.1. Taxonomy (NCBI): domain Eukaryota; kingdom Metazoa; phylum Chordata; class Actinopteri; order Syngnathiformes; family Syngnathidae; genus Urocampus; species Urocampus carinirostris. The sequence goes on from NC_142354.1 coordinate 43,704,165, forward strand.
TTTTTAACTTATTTTGCTCTAACTTCCTTTTTTTCCTTTTCTGTCTTGTCTTTTTCTCTCTTCCTACCCTTTGTGCTTTCTATTTTCTTTTCTCTCCTTCTGTCTTTCTATTTCTCTTTGGATTTCTTTCTTCCTCTCCCTTTCTTTTCCCAGTCCCTCACAACTTTTTATCTTATGCGTCTCACGCTCTCTCCCTCTCTTTTCCTTTCTTTGTCCCACCCTCTCTCCTTTTCCCTCCCTCTTTCTCTTATTTCTTTATCTCTCTTTTTCTTTCTCTGTAATCTACTAGTCCGGCCCCCGACAGAATGTTTGTTCTATCGTGTGGCCCCCGAGTTAAAATGAGTTTGACAACCCGGCTTTAATCCCTGAGGATCGATGACAGGTGAATAGAATTTGGTCCGGTACAGCAGAACCACTGATGACCAAAAAACAAAAAGTCTGTGTTGCTATCCAGCACTATTCTCCAAAGTAAAGGATGCTATAACGCAATCAACTAAAAATATATGGCTATTTTCAGCGACCCAGTGTTAATTTTTTGGGCTGGACCTTAATGAAAGGAAGCAGAAACTGAGGAAAGGGTGTTCAAAATAAGGAAGCCCTTTTTGGGCTCGGAGACAGCCAGCCACAAAAAATACCCTCCACGGGTTAAATACACTTTAATGACCAAGTTCAATTCCATCAGTTCAATGAGAGAACTCTTTGTGATATGCTATTTAAACATAGTGGGGTGAAGATGAAAAATCCTGATTGCTTTGGTAGATTACCCCGAAAGCAGATCCTTAGGCCGATTGGGACCAAAGGTGTAATGGCGGCTCCTGTTGACTGAGCAAGTCTGCCTTTCTGCTCACATTATCAAGGCTATCAAGGAAGGAGTGCAATTTCCCAGAATTTCATTTCATGAGCTATGCATATCAATGTAGCATTAATCAAATGATAAAGTTCGCCCGAAGCGACTCTGTACCATTCTTCTTCCCTTTCAGACACTGAATATGATAACTCGGGATTAGCCGGGAAATTAATTGATAATGGATCCTATGTGTACCTTCTGACTGTGCCACGTTGTAATTTAAAGGATGCGTTTAAGTTTTGCCCCCCATTTCATGGATTTTGCCTTCAGATACAGTGGAACCTTGGTTCTCGACCATAATCCGTTCCAGAACCCTGTTCGAAAACCGATTTGTTTGATTACTGAAATCATTTTTCCCATTAAAACTAATGTAAATCGTTTTAATCCGTTCCAACACCCTGAATGTTTACCTTAAATCGTATCTCATCTCATCAGCTGCACCGCTTATCCTCAGTAGGGTCGCGGGGGTGCTGGAGCCCATCCCAGCAATCATCAGGCAGTGGGCAGGGGACACCCCGAACTGGTTGCCGGCCAATCGCAGGGCACACGGGGACAGACAACTCACTCGCTCAGTCACACCTAGGGACAATTTGGACCGGCCAATTAACCTGACATGCATGTTTTTTTTTTTAAATATCGGAGGAAACCGGAGTGCCCGGAGGAAACCCACGCAAGCACGGGGAGAACATACAAACTCCGCACAGTAAGGCCGGGAGCTGGATTTGAACCCACGCAGGAGGTTCCCACGACCTCAGAACTGTGCGGCACACGCGCTAACCACTGCGCCGCCGTGCTGCCCTTAAATGTTTAACGTAAACTTAAAGCTAACCCAGGCTAATCGTACGTTCGCGTTATCGTAATCTTCCGTACGAAAGATTACGCTAACATGAACGTGTACAAATAAAAAAAATCAGGTCGTTTACAAGTCAATTAGCACCCGGGTCTCCACAACAAGTGGTGAGCGGTTCATTGGAAAGGGGGCTCCGTTCCAACACCCTCAATGTTGGGCTCCGTTCCAACACCCTGAATGTTTAGCTTGAATAATTAACGTAAACTTAAAGCTAATCCAGGCTAATCGTGCGTTCGCGTTAACGTAATCTTCTGTGCAAAAGATTACGCTAACATGAACATGTAAAAATAAAAAAAAAGGATAAAGAAAATAATTATGAATAGGACTTCTTACCTTTGTGGTGGTCAGCAGAAGGCGCAGGTGGAGTAGTTGTACGCACTACTTTTCTTTTTTCACCTGTAGCAACTTTGCTGCTTGCACTGACTTTCTTCGGGGGGCATAATAAGGGGCTAAAACACCTGTACGCTGCTCAGCATGGCACCCTAGCATACTCACTCACGCATTACAGGGGTTCAAACTCTGATTTTTTGACGGAACAGCGAAGCAAGAATTTCTCAAAATTTTTGGTCGGGCTCCGATTTGTTCAAACTGAGAGGCGTTCGAAAACCCAGGTTCCACTGTAGTTATTTTTAAGATCCATTCTCTCCAAATGATCATTTTCACAAAAATGAATACATAAATAGCTCAAACTCACCAACTGGAGATTGAAAGGCTCTGAAATGAGGATCATCTGCAATTGGCCCAAAAAAATTAAGGCAATGGTTTCAAAAGAGCATTGAAATACACAGGGTTGGGTAGTGTTACTTTAACTGTATTACTTTTAATTACTTTTGGATTACTCCAATACCAAATGTGCTAATAAAAGACAAAAGAAACTAAATATGAATAAAATTACTAAATTTTGTGCAGGCTTGGGGAGTAACGGAATACATGGAAGGGCAATAATGATGTTGGCGAGCTGTTTGGATTTATTTTCATTTTGTTTCTGTCGCATTTTATGTTCGTTTTGCCGGAGATCAAAGAGATCAAAACCAGGAGAGAAAGCTTACCACGTGTTGTGAGTCATAATTGTATTCATATTTAGTTTATTTTGTCTTTTATTAGCATATTTGGTATTGGGGTAATCCAAAAGTAATTGAAAGTCAAGTCAAGTCAAATTTATTGATATAGCCCTTAATCACAAAAATGTCTCAAAGGACTGCACAGGATTACAGTTACAAAATTACACAATTACCTGATCTTAAACCAGCAAAGTAGTAAAGTAATCCAGTTAAAGTAACCCTACCCGACCCTGGTTTTGCCAGAGATCAAAGAGATCAAAGCCAGGAGAGAAAGCTTACCACGTGTTGTGAGTCATAATTGTATTCATATTTAGTTTATTTTGTCTTTTTTTTGCATATTTGGTAATCCGAAAGTAATTGAAAGTAATCCAGTTAAAGTAACCGTACCCAACCCTGGAAATACAGAGGAAATAAGTTTCCTTCGCACATTTCACGGCTGAAGATCGAGACAGGTAGTGACTGATTACCACTTTTGATTTTTTTTTCCACAAAGCAATTATGTCGAAGAGTTCACAATCTCTGCAAAGGGCTGAAAATAATTAAAATGTATGATTGGATAATGTCTCCATGAAGGTGTCGTGCTGATTCTCATAATGGCATCAAGAACAGTATGTTCCTATAAGTCACATATAAAAAGGGGCGCGCACACACACTTATACAAACAACTCGGGATTTATGAAGTACAGTAATCCCTCGGTTATCACGGTTAATGGGGACCAAAACCACCTGCGAAAAGTGAAAATCCGCGAAGTAGCGACGCCCCTTCAAAAATGCTTATTTTTTTCTTTTCTCATCTCATCTCATCTCATTAGCTACACCGCTTATCCTCAGTAGGGTCGCGGGGGTTCTGGAGCCCATCCGAGCAATCATCGGGCAGTGGGCAGGGGTCACCCTGAACTGGTTGCCAGCCAATCCCAGGGCACACGGGGACAGACAACTCACTCGCTCATTCGCACCTAGGGACAATTTGGACCGGCCAATTCACCTGAAATGCATGGTTTTTTTGGGAATGTGGGAGGAAACCGGAGTGCCCGCAAGCACGGGGAGAACATACAAACTCCGCACAGGAAGTCTGGAGCTGGATTTAAACCCACGCAGGAGGTTCCCAAGACATGAACTGTGCTGCACATGCGCTAACCACTGCGCCGCCGTGCTGCCCTTAATTTTTTTTTATTTCTTTTAATTTTTTTTGTTTATTATGTTTTTTTTAATTATTTTATTTTATTATTATTAACAGCAGCTTGGTGGCCTTGGGGTTATGGGAGGTTGTGGTTCAAGCCTCGGCCGAGTCATACCTAAGACTTAAACATTGGTACCCGTTGCCTCCCTGCTCGGCGTTCAGCATTAGGGGTTGGAATTGGGGGTTTTGGTCACCTAATGACTCCCAACAGCTCAGTTGGGTTGAGCGAGGGGGCTGGGAATCCCCTCCTCTGAATCAATCTCCCAAAAAGAGCCAGAAATGACTCTAGCCACCTCCCACTAGGGGGATATCGCTCTGGTATATGTATATATATATATATATATATATATATATATATATATATATATATATATATATATATATATATATATATATATATATATATATAAATATAAGAAGGCAGCATGGCGGCACAGTGGTTAGCGCATGTGCGATACAGTTCTGAGGTTGTGAGATCAAACCTCCTGTGTGGAGTTTGCATGTTCTCCCTGTGCTTGCATAGGTTTCCTCCAGGCACTCCGGGTTTCAACATGCATGTCAGGTTAATTGGCCGGTCCCAGTTGTCCCTAGGTATGAATGAGCAAGTGAATTGTCTGTCCCTGTGTGCCCTGCGATTGGCTGGCAACCAGTTCATGGTGTCCCCTGCCCACTGTCCGAAGATAGCTTGGATGGGCTCCAGCATCCCCGCGACCCTACTGAAGATAAGCGGTGCAGATTAAGGATGGATGGATATATAAAGAAGGAGAGAGAGAAAAGGAGAAATAGGGACAAAGAGGGAGAGAGAAAAAGAAAAAAAGAAAGGAAAAAAAAATAGGGAAAAACAGAAAGATCAACACATCAAGAGCAGAGGAAGAGATCTTTTTTTTTGACCATTTTTATAACGAAAGCAAGTATAAAGGCCTGGAGTGAAGCTAGGCCGGAACAAAACAGGAAGATTACAAATGGAGAAGCGAGTAGTCCTTCTCCGAAATGGACAAACAACACCAATTTGGCTCTTTGCTGACAAGTCCCTTCGCCAGTTGCGGTGCCAATTAAAGCGCTCCGTCCAAACCTTTACATCAGTAGAAACTAACCAGTGAACAGGAGTTCAATTTGTTCCTGCAGTGGAGAAAAAATGGAGAGGTCACATTGAAACAACACTGTTGATCCATCCCATTAAGAGGTTCAAAGCCTGGTTTGACCCACTGGAAAGGAGCCTCCTTGAAAATTAAGTTGAGAAAACCACCAATACAACCATTTTCAGGTTCACATCTCAAAAGGGAAATGATACTGGAGTACAACCAATCCCATCCGTTGTTTCCCTGACCTTCAGTTAATTATAAGTAGAAAGAAGAAGAATAGAAAAAAAAATATTGGTTGGATTTGCAGTAAAAATGTTGTTGAGTGTTACATAAAAGAATAGAATAGGATATACCTTTATTGTCATTGTTGCAACATGGGTTGAATATATTGTGACAACGAAATTGGACGTGGCACTCCAAGCCCAAGTTTTACACTGAGGATAAAGAAGATAAAGGAACAAAGAAGATGTTTGTACTGCCCTTGTTGCAGAGGCTTTGTTTTCCTCCAGAGGGGGGTGAGGGACAGACAAAGATGGCCGGATCCAACTGGATGTTTGATCCTACTGTACACACGGTCCAGTGTTTTTTCCCCTGGGTTGCTCAGTCCACACATTGAATGAATTTGGGAAGTACAGTCCTTAAGCATGCCTGATTAAAGTCGCCGGTGACGATAAAAGCTCTGTCGGGGTGTGCAAGCTGTTGTTTATTGATAGCAGCGGGCAGTAGATTTAGCGCTATGCTAATGTTAGCATCCGGTGGAACGTAAATGGCAACCACAATGATCACAGTTAGCTCTCTCGGTAGATAGAAGGGTCTACGCGATACTGCTAGAAACTCTATAACGAGTGAGCAGTGTGTGTCAATGATTCAGCTGCTATTGCAGCGCATAGTCCCCCACCCCTGTTTTTACCGGAGTCTCCGTTTCGGTCGTGGCGGTGAAGCCTGCGTCCTGCTAGTTGGACTGTGGCGTCGGGGAAGCCAAGAAAATAAGCCACCTGTAATTATTACACACTCTCCCTTTAAAAAGGTGTTTGCCCTTTTACAGAATCCGTTTTTTAACCATTGAACATTTTTGAGAAAGCGCTGCAGCTGCAGAACATCCAGAATGCTGCTGCTCGGGTCCTGACCACATCAAGGTTGCGGTAGGAATTGGCTCAATAGGTAATAGCCGCATGTTACTCCAAAATGAGTTTAGCTGGTCAAAGAGTCCACATTTGTTGGCGATAGATAGCGTCTTCTCTGCCTTTGCTGCAGGTGTTTTTTAGATCCAGAAATTTCGAGTTGAAAAAGATGTGCTGGTACATACTGTATGCTTCTAAAGTTGTCTCACATATGTGTACAAACCATCATTGACGCTGAGGCGGACACTGGTGGAAAAGGGGCATGGCAACAGTTGAGCCAATCCATCCATCCATCCATTATCTGCACAGCTTATCTTTAGTAGGGTCGTGGGGGTGCTGGAGCCCATCCCAGCTATCTTCGAGCAGTGGGCAGGGGACACCCTAAACTGGTTGCCAGCCAATCTCAGGGCACACAGAGACAGACAATTCGCTCGCTCATTCACACCTAGGGACAATTTAGACCGGCCAATTCACCTGACATGCATGTTTTTGGAATGTAGGAGGAAACCGGAGAACCCGGGGAGTACATGCAAACTCCACACAGGAGGTTCGATCTCACGACCTCACAACTGTGCCGCACACGCGCTAACCACTGCCCCAACGTGCTGCCCTTGTTGAGCCGATCACAATGTTAAAAACAATAAAAGATGGAAATCTGTGAAGTAGCAAAACTGCGTTAAGTAAATCTGGATTCAGCAAGGGATTACTGTAATGAAATGAAACGATCTGCATTTATATAGCGCTTTTCAAGTCAATGACTTCCCAAAGCGCTTTACAATGTGCTTCACATTTCCCAATAGCGGCCGTGATCTGTGCAGCCATGTCAGGCGCTAACCTGCTTATTGGGGGTATTTAGGGTTCAGTGTCTTACCCAAGGACACTTTGACATGTAACACCGACAACCTAGTAATGTTTGAGGATAAAATAAGGGAAGTTTATGCAATCACAACACTCTCTTTCACTTAAAGTTTCCGCTAATAATTAGATATTCTAACTGCAAAAACCTAGACAATTGTCCCTTGATATTAGTGCAGAGCACTACACCAGACAGAGCTTGTTAGCTCTCCTTGCCAGAGGCCATTGATTCAGTAATACGTGCGACGTGCCTACCTAATACACACCGCACCCATCCATCTTATCCATTCCTCCATCACTCAGAGAGCAAAGCAACTTTGTCAGCACTTGAAACACTCTCGAAAGTGATGAAGAACTTGCGTAATGGAATACGTTTAATGAAGGCTCCCGAGATGCAAATACTCATTCGTACAGACAAGGGCATCTCATCTATTTAAATGCGGCAAATGAAAATGATTTGAAAATAAGATCCCTTTTCATTTATTCAGTACTTGCATGTAGGATAAGAACACAAAAGACTTGTACTAGGCCTATACAATTATTATCGCAGTAATAGTTTGCTGTCAACCTATACAGCGGAACCTCGGTTCCCGGCCATAATCCGTTCCAGAACCCTGTTCGAAAACCGATTTGTTCGATCACCGAAATCATTTTTCCCATTAAAAATGATGTACCCTATTTTCCGCACTATAGGGCGCACCGGGTTATAGGGCGCACCCCCAAAAAATAGTTTTTGGTCCTATATCTTCCATAGATAAGGCGCACCGGATTATAAGGCGCTACAATGGTAACGTCGACAAAACAGTCAGATAGTTCAGTCCAACTGATTACCCCCTTAACATTCCCAAAGCTTGCAAAGAAGCAAATACGTGTCGTAGACACGTGCGGATGCGGTGTCCGTACGATGTCACTCAAATGCATCGTTCCATCATTCGGAAGCTTAAAGTCTTGGAATTCAAGAAATGAATGAATGAATGAATGAATGAAAATTTTATTTCGAACATAAAAATAAAAACAGGACAAAAACAATGAGTCAACAACGAAATAATGTCCCACAAAATGTTCGAAAAGGGGTAGTCAGAAGCAGATGCTTATTTTTCCTACCCCTTTATCTTCCCTATTAAATACATTTTATAGATAGCTCCCTCTTGTGTACAATACAACAAAATCTCATGGATATACTTATTACATAGGTCAGATATCAATAATTATAAGTTACAATAATCACATATTTTATACACTAATCTTCGCAATACCCATCCCTCAACGTCATAATGCGCATAATGTCACTGCGGCACCAGTGATAATATCAATAAAAATAAACACAATATTTATAACAGTTCTGATGTGATAATAGCACAATAACAACAAGTTAGCCATGGTTTGAAGTGCAGTATTTCCAGTCTCCCTCATATCCCATTTTCTTCATCTCTGTATTTCGCCAGTAATGCTTTTTTGTATTTAAATTTGAACACATGGATATTTGGACATTGTTTGATTTCATTTTGCAAATTATTCCAAAGTCTGACTCCACACACAGACACACACATACTTCTCCTGGCGGTTCTCACCTTTGGGATTTTGAATTCACCACAGCCCCTCAAGTTATAATTTCCCTCTTTCCGAGTGAATAATCTTTGTATGTTTTCTGGCACTATGTTTTTGTTGACTTTAAATAACAGTTGTGAAGTGAAAAATTTTATTAAATCATCCAGTTTCAATAAATTGGACTGCATGAATAAAATATTGGTATGATCCCGATATCCTACCCTGTGTATGGTTCTTATTGCACGTTTTTGAAGGATAAAAAGGGGCTGTAGTGAACTTTTGTAATTATTTCCCCAGACTTCTGCACCATATGTTAAATATGGCAGAACGAGAGAACAATATAATAAATACAATGCATTATAATGTAAAAGAACTTTGGTTTTATTAATTATTGAAATGCTTTTAGATACCTTTGTTTGTATGTGTCTGATGTGTGTTTTCCAACTTAGTTTATTGTCTATTATGACCCCTAAAAACTTAATTTCTGATACAATGTCTATTGTGACACCATCCATTTTTACTTCTAAATTTTGATTTGCCTTACGATTACCAAAGAATATTACTTTGGTTTTATTTAAATTTAAAGATAATTCATTTATATCCATCCATACTTTTAAGTTAATTAGTTCACGATTAATACAGGTTACCAAATCCATATAGTTATCATTTGAATAGAAAATGTTAGTGTCATCTGCAAATACTACTTTTTTCAATAGTTTTGAAACATTAAAAATATCGTTAATATATAAATTAAATAGCTTTGGTCCCAGGATAGAACCCTGTGGTACTCCACAACAGATGTCCAAATATTCAGATGAAAACTCTCCCATTTTTACATATTGCTTCCTCCCCGTCAAATAACTTTGAATCCATTTCAAAGCCACTCCCCTGATGCCATATCTTTCCAGTTTTTTTAATAGTATATTATGATTAATGGTATCAAATGCTTTTTTTAAGTCAATAAATACCCCGACTGCGTATCTCTTCTTTTCTATACTGTGGGTGATTTCTTCTACTGCATCAATAATTGCCATTGTTGCTGATCTGTTTGCTCTAAAACCATATTGACTTTCATTAATCAATTTATGTTTATCTACAAATTGTTCCAGTCTATTATTGTAAAGTCTCTCTAATATTTTAGAGAACTGAGGAAGCAGAGATACCGGTCTATAGTTTGTAAAAATGTGCTTGTTCCCATTTTTGTATATTGGTATAACTTTTGCTATTTTCATTTGATTTGGAAATGTGCCTGTTAGAAATGATAGATTACAGATGTAGGTCAATGGTTTCACAATGCTGTTTATAATTTGCTTAATTAGTACCATATCGATGTCAAAACAATCCATAGACGTTTTGTTTTTACAGTTGTTAACCACGTCTAAGATTTCTGATTCCGTAACCCCGGATAAAAACATGGTCTTGGAGTTCATTTTTATTAGTGACTCAAATTGTTTACCACTGCACTCTGGGATATTTGCAGCGAGCTCTGGTCCAACATTTACAAAATAACTATTGAAATTCTCCACAACTTGATTTAAATTATAATTTTCACTGTTCTTATCAATAAAATAGTTTGGATATGCATTGCTTACATTCTTTCCTTTTATTATACTATTTAATATATCCCAAATACCTTTGATATTACTTTTGTTATGATGTAATAAATTGGTATAGTATAATTTCTTGCTTGCTCTTAATATTCCTGTCAATTTGTTTTTATACGTTTTATGCCGGGTTTCGGCTTCCTTAGTTCTTAGTTTAATAAATTTTCTATATAAGTAGTTTTTTTTCTTACAAGCATTATGTAAACCCTTAGTTATCCATGGATGATTTACAGATTTATTCTTAATATTAATTTGTCTCATTGGGCAATTTTTGTTGTACTTGTTGGTGAATATTTCCAAAAATATGTCAAACGCACCATCCACATCATCTGTACCATATATAGCATTCCAGTTTTGTTTAACTAAGTCATCATACAGTGATATAATAGTCGCTTCAGTTCTAACTCGTTTGTAAACATAATCCTTAATTGATTCTTGTCTAGTAACCTTTTCATCATATACTGTAAATACTGGTAGGTGATCAGAAATATCACAAACCAGTAACCCGCTGACATTTGTAAATTCCATATTATTTGTAAATATATTGTCAATGAGTGTTGCACTGTGTGAAGTGAGTCTACTAGGCCTTAATATAGTTGGGTACAAACTCATACTGTACATCATATTAATATAGTCATCAATGTTTTTATGGTTGTTTGGATTCATTAGATCGATGTTGAAATCTCCACAAATGAATAGTGTTTTGGCGCTTATTGTTGAATATGTTTTTTCAGCCCAGTTTGTGAAGGTTTCCAGATTTGAGCCCGGTGTTCTATACACACAACTGACTATGATATTTTTCCTTTTTTCATTTATAATTTCTATTGTAATACATTCAAGTAAATCGTCAATGACAAATGACATGTTTTGTAATATTTTCGATTTTAATCTTTTGTGCACATATATAGCTACTCCACCTCCTATTTTGTTAGTTCTATTTACATAGTTCAGATTATAATTATTTAATTCAAAATTTACACCCCTTCCCTCACTGAACCACGTTTCAGAAACTGCAATAACACTAAACGGGTTCTCAAATTGTTGCCAACCATTCCTTAGTTTCTATTTTCTTTTTCGCTCGCAACTTTACTGTGCATATGACAATAAACACTTGGAATTGAGTTGAATTCACTCAACTCATCACAGCAACATCAAGATCGTTCTAAAACAAGATACCGGGAAAATATAAAGCCGCATAGCTCACCTAAGTTCTCACGTTCAATAATGATACGCAATCATGGTCTTCTTACAACCGTGAGTAAGGTAAATCCAGGAGAGTAAATTATTTGCAAATACAGACTAATAAAACATGTTTCTTTATGGTGTACTTTAGCAAGCTTGCTAAGCTTGCTAAGCTTGCTACGCCATTGCTAAACTCGGCCAATTGCAGGGTTTGTTTTGGCCATCTAGCCAATCCGAGGCTCCGAATAACTTCAGCCAATACCGATCGATTTAACGGATGATTGACACATCTTTTTCGGCCAATTGCAGGGTTTGTTTTTGCCCTCTAGCCAATCCGAGGCTCTGAATAACTTCAGCCAATAGTGATCGATTCAACGGATGATTGATACATCTTTTTCGGCCAATTGCAGGTTGTTTTTTTTTGTCGCTCTAGCCAATCCGAGGCTCCGAATAACTTCAGCCAATAGTGATTGATTCAAATGATGATTGACACATTGGTTAGCCAATGAAACACCCGTATATAAATCCCAGCATACACCGCGGACTACTCCACGTTCGGGGGAAAATCGAGTCGGCGGCTGTTGCGTAAGTTGCGAGACCTTGTGATTTAATGTTGATCCATAAATAAGACGCACTGTATTATAAGGCGCATGGTCAGCTTTTGAGAAAAAATAAGACTTTTAGGTGCGCCTTATAGTGCGGAAAATACGGTAAATCGTTTCAATCGGTTCCAACACCCTGAATGTTTACCTTGAATGTTTAACGTAAACATAAAGCTAACCCAGGATAATCGTACGTCCGCGTTTTCGTAATCTTCCGTACGAAAGATTACGCTAACGAGAACGTGTAAAAATAAAAAAAATCAGGTCGTTTACAAGTCATTTAGCACCCGGGTCTCCACAACGAGTGGTGAGCGGTTCATTGGAAAGGGGGCTCCGTTCCAATACCCTGAATGTTTAACGTAAACTTAAAGCTAACCCAGGCTAATCGTACGTTCGCGTTATCGTAATCTTATGAATAGGATTTCTTACCTTTGTGGTGGTCAGCAGAAGGCGCTCGCACACCTCCTTCATATTTTGCTCTTATTTCCAACTTAAATGCAATAGTTGTACGCACTACTTTTCTTTTTTTACCTGTAGCAACTTTGCTGCTAGCACTGACTTTCTTCGGGGGCATAATAAGGGGCTAAAACACCCGTACGCCGCTCAGCATGGTACCCTAGCGTACGCACTAACGCATTACCGGCGTTCGAACTCCGATTTTTTGACCGAACAGCGAAGCAAGAATTTTTCGAAATTTTTGGTCGGATACCGATTTGTTCGAACTGAGAGGCGTTCGAAAACCGAGGTTCCACTGTATAATACTTAAATGTACAGAGATCCCCCAGTTTTTGCAAGAAATGGGGACCAGATCCACCTGCGAAAAGTAAAAATCAGTGATGTAGCGTCTTACCTTTATAAAAGCCTCCAAAGGTTGAATTTACCTGGAGATTACCGACTCTATACTGTATACTAACCGTAACAAAATAGCAATTATAGATCATCAAATACCGTAAATTCCGGACTATAAGCCGCTACTTTTTTCCCAAACGTTCAACCCTGCGGCTTATTCAGTGATGCGGCCAATTTATGTCATTTTTCTAACAGCCGCCAGCGCCGCTCGAGTACAAAAGGTAAGATTTAGACCGGTGGAATATATGCGCCGAGGAAGACTGCAACTTCTTAGCTTGTGCACAAATTAAAGTAGCGTAGACATATCCTCATCATTCAAATTGCAAAAAGAAAGGCACGTGACGCAGCTTTCAAGCTAAATGCAATCGAGCAGTCCGATTAAGAAGGAAACAGAGCTACTGCACGTAAACTTTGCTTTGCGAGCGTGTTGCTGGTACGACGTCTATATGACATAGTCTCTTACCCATACCGGGGAAGACGACTTTGATGACGTCAGTTATAAGGAGGAAGATGAGGACGGTTTACCGTGATTACAACAAGTACGGTATGATTTTTTGACAGGGCTGTTTACTGTGTTGCGAGCGTGTTGATAGTAGCGTTTTGCTACCCTTCACAGGCACGGTTTGGGATGAAAGTTATATTATTATTATTAAAGCTTTGAAAACTCTCTCGGTGTACCGTCCTTCTTTGTAAATATGTGTAACCATGTATAATATGTATTTGCAACTGTATATTTTTGTAATATTTTTATTTTAGAAACTTATTCTGATATGTTTTGGACAAGCAAATGAGAAAGAAGGGGCAGGGCAAACGCGGGCTGACGGGAAGTGGAGTAAAGGTGAGACGTGTTTGTGGACGCGGCTGACAATAGTGGATATATATTTTTCCCACCCTTACCTTTGGAAATATACACTTTTTTCCTTGGATTACTTTCAACAAGCACCCGGATCCTGCAGATCTGCATCAAACTTTAAGGACCGGTATCATTTTCCGATCATTTTGCCGGCTGTGATTTTTGGACTGTGTCGGGTATGGTTTAATTTTGTGTTTGTGTTTGTGTTGCATTTTTTCAATGTGGACGCGTGCGGCTAATTTCCAGGTGCGGCTTGTGTATGTACAAAATCGGTTTTCCTCCCGAAATGTGGTGGGTGCGGCTTATAATCAGGTGCGCTCTATAGTCCTGAATTTACGGTAATATCTTATTTCTTAATCTCTTTTTCTTTTTCTTTAATCTACTAGTCCGGCCCCCGAGTTAAAATGAGTTTGACACCCCTGCTCTTATAGATACACTAATATTAATGACAACAACAACAAAATTAATTCATTTACAAATCAGCGAAGGAGTGAACCATCAATAACAGAAGCATAGTTTTTGCTAAATTACTTTATTTAGATATCCCCCCCCCTTTTCTTCCTTTTACCCCATTTTCTCCTTGATTTCCATTACATTGACTTCCACCCCACTTTTATAAAGGTTCACATTATTTACTGAGAAGCACTTTGAGTTGTAAAGAGAGAAATGGTTGCACTTATAGTTTTATGGAGAGCTAAGCATTAAGTCACTGTTTTTCCAGATAATAAAAACTTGCTTCTAATTTCTTTGTTTCTCTAATAAAAAAAAGTGGGGAGATGACAAGTAAATGATCAATTCTGTTTTTAACTCTCATATACCTGCAAAGTTTTTATTTATTTGGCTGTTCTTTATGGTCTTATGGTCAATGAAGACCTCCCAAAGCGCTTTACAATGTGCTTCACACTTTTTCTTTTTACACACTAACTAACCGATAGCAGTGTCAGCCAAGCAAGGCAACTATCTGCTATCAGTTCATCTTTTAAGTGTGTATGATTGACGTTGAGTAAATAAAAAGCATGCTTAAGTGGAAGGCTGAGTGATTAGCTCTTACCATAACATTAGTTTGTCAATCTGGCTCTAAAACAGAGGAGTGCCCACTCTTTTTGCCAGCTTCGGTATCATAAGAATGACTAGTAAATCAATTAAATATGCACTCGCATCTCTCTGCGTGCACATCTTGTCCAAGTGAGGCTCTCATTGAAGAAGCTGTACCGAATTTGGCACTTTGTTACTCTCTGCCGCTATCTCCTGGCTTCTGTCATCATTGCAGCCTCAGTTACTTAAGTCAGAATTAAGGTTTAACCATAGTCTAAGCTAAGAGTCAGAGTCCAAATAACTAAGCTATTTTCTTTTTACATTCCTTTATGAATGCATTACTCTCAGTACTTTTATGACTACATTAAGTCATTTAGTTATTTACTTTACTTTATTGTTTTTACTGTTTGTGCACACTTTTTTTTTTTTTTTGACTATAATGCGCTGTTTGCATCAATGTTCCGATTGCCCATTCATGTTGGTGTTTTTTTTATATATCCACACCCCTCAGGGCTAATCTGCTCTTTGTAACCTGGGATATTTAATACAAGTCAAGTCAAGTCAAGTCATTTTTTTTTGTATAGCCGTTAATCACAAAGAGTCTCAAAGGGCTGCACGGGTTTTGCACAGACTATTATTTCAGACCTGATCTGGAACCAACATGAGGGCAAGGAAAGTGCTCGGGGAGGACCTTGTATAATGGGTTGGAATTTTTTGCATGGGAGTTTGGTACAGTCTTCTCTGGTTCTTCCGGCAAGTTTGAAACACATTGATGTGTTTTCTCCTTATTTTAAGTATCTATTAAATTACAAACTTCAGCTTCTTGTATGATCTCGTTTCAACCTTTTGGACTGTCTCCATTAGACTGCTGGAACGGCCTTCTGACCGGACTTTCGAAACGGGCTGTAAGACAGCAGCAGAACATCGGGAACGCTGCTGCTCGGGTCCTGACTAGAACCAGGAAGTAGGACCATATTAGTCCTGTGCTCAGGCCTCAGAGAATAGACTTTAAAACAGCTCTGCTGGTGTATAGGTCTCTTCATGGTCTAGCACCAAAGTATGTCTGTGACACGTTGGTCCCATATGAACCATCTCGGACCCTGAAAACCTCAGGGACAGGCCTCCTGCTGGTGCCCAGAGCCAGGACTAAACAGGGTGAAGCTGCGTTTCAGTTCCATGCAGCTAAACTCTGGAATAGTCTTCCTGATGACCTCAGACAGGCGTCTTACTCTGACAGTGTTTAAGTCCAGGCTGAAAACGGCTCTGTTCAACTGTGCATACAAGGGTTCTATCTGCACTCTTCACTTTTACTTGATTTTAATTCATTGATTTATGTTTTATCCGTGGTTTTAATGCATTTTAAAAACCACATTTTAAATTTTCAATGTCTTTTTTGTGTGTTTTTAACCTGAACCTTTGAATTGCCTTGTGAATGAATTGTGCTATACATATTTGCCATATTTGGTAAGCTGAAGATGAGTGAGGTCCAAGTATTCAGCCTGGTATTTGTCTTGATTACTAACTCAGATCACCTGGAGCAATCATGTGGCGCCTTCTGATTGGCTGGCACTTATCTCTTAAGCGCGCTGCGCCCAGAGAGCAGTGTCAGAGTGTACATTTTGTAACTCTGTGTGTTTCTCCTGATATCCCGTTCATTTAGAAGGCCAGACCATTCTGTCAAGAAACGGACCGGGAAGCAGGAAGTCGGAACTCATATGCGTAGACGATCCGTCACTTTAATTAGGAAATAAAAGTTGTCCGACACACAAACGGACCAAAAACAAAACAAAACATGTTTAAGTACTCTAAAAGCAATCAGTCCAATGCGTCTCAGCCGGTGTCAAGGGGCGGGGCCAGCTGGGCGCCATGACAACTGTGCAGGACATGAGAGCATTCTTTCAACGGTCTTTCATAAATTCACCCTCCGTGAAAGGTTTGGCGTGCTTGGCAATCTGCGTTTTACTTGCAGGGATTCATGAAAAATCGCTAGTGTGTCGTTAAAATAGCTTCAAGTTGCTTAACCTTTTCATAGCGTTCGTTTCCAGTTAGCTTTTTGTAGTGCAGGTTTTGTGTGGCATTGCCTCTTGATGTTATTTTCTTTGAAAACAGCCATAGTCTCTTGGCAAATTAGGCAAACACTGTAATTTTGTTTTTTTTGTAAAAAAAAAAAAACGCAAATTTCCACTTGTCCTGGAAGCAGTAGTCCTCACAATCAACTTTCCTTTTTTTATTTACAGTCGCCATGTCGGAAATGAGGAGGGCTAAAATTCTCACAGAAAGCGAGGGGCAAGGTGGCCAAAGAGCTGGGGGGGGGTCAACATTACTGGCAGGCCACATATTATTAATTTTATGACAGAGGCAGCGGGCCAATAAAAAATTGATCACGGGCCTTAACTGGCTGCCGGGCCGGACATTGGACACGCCTGCTGTATGAGATTACGCTCTCATCCAAGGAGGATTTTATGTTCCTTACGTAATTACTTTTGAATTTGGACATCATTGTACAAATTAATAATGGAAATTCAAACATTCGATTTTGGATTTTGTCGAACCTTTTTTATACACTTGCCCCCGATAGGTAGGTAGTTGCCTTGCATGGCTGACGCTGCTATCGGTGTGTGAGTGTGTGTGTGAATGGGTAAATGTGAAGCACATTGTAAAGCGCTTAGGGAGGTCTTCATTGACTTGAAAAGCGCTATAGAAATGCAGACCATTTACATTTATGATCAAATTGTAGTACCTCGGTTGATAGCTTTGTTCACATTTTTTAAACATGAAGTTGCATATTTATGCCAGAATACATGTACCGTAAATTCCGGACTATAAGGCGCTACTTTTTTCCCAAGCGTTCAACCCTGCGGCTTATTCAGTGATGCGGCCAATTTATGTCATTTTTCTAACAGCCGCCAGCGCCGCTCGAGTACAAAAGGTAAGATTTAAACCGGTGGAATATATGCGCCCAGGAAGACTGCAACTTCTTAGTTTGTGCACGAATTAAATTAGCGTAGAAATATCCTCACCATGCAAATTGCAAAAAGAAAGGCACATGACCCAGCTTTCAAGCTAAATGCAATCGAGCAGTCCGATAAAGAAGGAAACAGAGCTACTGCACGTAAACTTTACTTTGCGAGCGTGTTGCTAGCGTGTTTTGGAATAAGGGAGCGTGGGACGATGTCTATATGACATAGTCTCTTGCCCATACCGGGGAAGACGACTTTGATGGCGTCAGATATAAGGAGGAATATGAGGACGGTGTACCGTGATTTCTACAAGTACGGTATGTTTTTTTATCAGAGACGTTTACTGTGTTGCGAGCGTGTTGCTAGTAGCGTTTTGCTACCCTTCACAGGCACGGTTTGGGATGAAAGTTATAATATTATTATTAAAGCTTTAAAAACTCTCTCGGTGTACCGTCTTTCTTTGTAAATATGTGTAACCATGTATAATATGTATTTGCTCCTGTATATTTTTGTAATGTATTTATTTTAGAGACTTATTCTGATATGTTTTCCACGGGCGAATTAAAAAGAAGGGGCACAAACAACAGGGGCTGACGGGAAGTGGAGTAAAGGTGAGAAGTGTTTGTGGACGTAGCAGACAATAGTGGATGTATATTTTTCCCACACTTACCTTTGGAAATCTACATTTTTTTTCCTTGGATTATTTTCAACTGGACCCGGACTCTGCAGGTCTGCATCAAACCTTAAGTACCGGTATCATTTTCCGTTCATTTTGCCGGCTGTGGTTTTTGGACTGTGTACTTTATATTCAGTTACAATCGCGGGACTCAAAGTCAGGTTTGGGTTAAATTTGTGATTGTGTTACATGTTTAATATGGGCGCATGCGGCTTATATACAGGTGTGCCTTGTGTAAGTACATAAGCGGTTATCCTCTCAAAATGTGGTGGGTGCAGCTTATAATCAGGTGCGCTCTATAGTCCGGAATTTACGGTATTTCATACTGACTGGTCGGTTGTAACAAAATTAAAAAAAAACTTTGAATTTTGCTTGGCAAAGCATACAAATATAAATGTAATTTCACAGGAAAATATTTTCTGCAAATCTTATCCCTGAAATGTTTATTATGATTGAGGTTAAATATCAAAACAGTCTTATTTTTCTTCCTCAGATTCATTTTTGATAGGCTATGCCTGTCATTAAATAGTAGAAAATACTAACTTTTCCCTCAGCGACAAGGGCTATTATTTCAGGTTTCCGTTAATTCTAGCGTCAAGATTTCCTTTATATCTTAAGCAGTGGCGGTTCTACACTAAATTACACCCTGAGCGAGACTTCCTCCAAGCGATCCTGTATCACATATTTTATCCATTTCACACAATTCAGAAGAAATGCGCAGCATTTGGCCTGCATTTTCCAAATTATAAATAATGTACGTTTTTTTGGAAGACAGAAGCTGCCAACTCATTAGTTCGTGTATAGTAGTCAGGGTTGGGTAGGGTTACTTTAACTTCATAACGTTCAATGACTTTTGGATTACTTCAATACCAAATATGCTAATGAAACACAAAAGAAACTAAATAGGAATAAAATGATGACTCACAACACGTGGTAAGCTTTCTCTCCTGGCTTTGATCTCTTTGATCTCGGGCAAAACGAACATAAAATGCGACAGAAACAAAATGAAAATCAATCCAAGCAGCTTGCCAACGTCATTTTTGCCGTTCCGTGTGTTCCGTTACTCCCCAAGCCTGCACAAAATTGAGTCATTTTAATCATATTTAGTTTATTTTGTCTTTTATTAGCATATTTGCTATTGGAGTAATCCAAAAGTAATTGGAAGTAATCAAGTTAGTGTAACCCTACCCAACCCTGATAGTAGTACATTGAATCCTTTCCTTGCATCCACCCTTCTTGCCCGTGCCTGAAACCCGCCACAGGTCTTCAGAACTTCTCATTTTTTTTAAGCTATGAAGCTAGCTTGCATTGCAAACAAACAGAAATAAAATTAAAGGAAGGGGGAATAGAACAAAAAATAAAAAAAATACCAAAATGAAAAAGTAGGGAAAAAACAGGGAAAAAGAAGAAAACATTTGTGTTGCATTCAAATAATTTCCAATGATATCAAGTGAATCTTGTTGCCAACATTGTACTTCCACTAAAAATGTGATTAAGTACAGTTCTGTTTCTTACAACAGACTAAATGAGCCCCCAAAAATGTTAATATTATGCGACAAAATATATCAGGAAATAAAAAGAAATGGATGTCTTGTGAAAGACTTGTAAGAACAAATGACGTTTGTACAACTTTTGCAATAGTACATGAGTCAATTCATTCAAAAGAGAAAAATTATTTTGCATTGCCGGAAACTCAGCAAAATGTAACGTGATGTCAAGTTATGGACTTTTTTTATCATGACTTAGTTGCCACACTTGGGATTGCTGTTGCTCACTGTTGTTTCAAGCGTAGCTCACCGACTTTGTGTGAACGCTCAGACCCATGGAAAATTGCATTGAACATTGGCTGTGATAGATTATCATAATGTCGAAATGTGCAACATGGGAATACCATTGCAGTTCGGTCTTCTTCAAATGGAAATGCCTCCGTCTTGGTAACCATGAGCTGCCCTCCACCCACACAAACTGGAAGCCCAGAGCAACTGATTCAGAGTTTGCTGTTTCATCAGTCACCATGTCCAAAAGCAACATCATGGGGGTGCAGACCCCCACTGTCAGGGGGAATATTGTGTGAAATAAGAGCAAGAGAAGAGGGCAGACATTGTGCCCTCAGTTCATGTCTGATGGCTTTAGCTTAAAATACAAAACGACTGCAGGCCGGGAGTAGGAAATGCGGGTTTGGCGAATAAAAAAGCATGATAGAAGACAGAGGTTTCCTGTCAAGTAGATTCATTTATTTTATGGATGACTACAGCCTTCACGAGCAAACCTCTTATTCTTCTCCCTGTGTCTTCTTTGCTTCTTCCCATTCTGTCAAGGGTTTAACCCGAATCTGGCGCTATTACGGCCTGGAAACAGCTGCTAGTGGCCATTCAGAAAAGAAGTGCAATAGCTTTCTGAGAGGAAGATTGCAAACTCAGGGGATTCAAGTGGGTTAAGGTACGAAAACTGATGAGATATTGCAAAACTGGGAGTCATGTGGAGAGATTATGGAAGCTTTTAACACAGTAAGAAGGATGACAAACCAGTGAGAGATTATTTTTTTTCCACTGACATTGAAGCTCCTGATATGGTTTCATTGCCTCTTGTGGGCAAATGTTCTTACCAAGTCCATTAAAAGGAAACTGTTTAATATTTGATTACTACCGTAAATTCCGGACTATAAGCCGCTACTTTTTTCCCAAACTTTCAACCCTGCGGCTTATTCAGTGATGCGGCCAATTTTTTGTCTGTTATCTTGCTCATTTTTTTGTAGCACTACACAATACAGCGACATCTACCGTAAATTCCGAACTATAGAGCGCACCTGATTATAAGCCGCACCCACCACATTTCGGGAGGAGGACCGGTCGCCAGCGGCGCTCGAGTCCAAAAGGTAAGATTTAGACTGCAACTTCTTAGCTTATGCACGAATTGAATTAGTGTGGACATATCCTCATCATGCAAATTGAAAAAAAGAAGGCACATGACGCAACTTTCCAGCTAAACGCAATCGAGCAGTCCGATATAGAAGGAAACAGAGTTACCGCACGTAGACATTACTTTGCGAGCATGATGCTAGCGTGTTTTTGAATAAGGGTGCGTGGGACAACGTCCATATGACAAAGTCTCTTTCTTAATTGAAGCAAGACGACTTTGATGACGTCAGTTATAAGGAGGAAGAGAAGGAGGGTTTACCGTGCTTATTACAAATACGGTATGTTTTTTTAACAGAGCTGATTACTGTGTTGAGAGCGTGTTGGTAGTAGCGTTTTGCTACCCTTCACAGGCACGGTTAGGGATTAAAGTTACAATATTATTATTAAAGCTTTGAAAACCCTCTCGGTGTACCGTCTTTCTTTGTAAAAATGTGTAACCATGTATAATATGTATTTGCAATTGTATATTTTTGTAATGTATTTATTTTAGAAACGTATTCTTATATGTTTTGTACGAGCAAATGAGAAAGAAGGGGCAGGGCAACGCGGGCTGATGGGAAGTGGAGTAAAGGTGAGACATGTTTGTGGACGCGGCCGACGATAGTGGATATATATTTTTCCCACCCTTACCTTTGGAATAATAAACGTTTTTCCTTGGATTACTTTCAACAGGCACCCGGACTCTGCAGGTCTGGTCAATGTTAAGTACCGATATCATTTTCCGTTCAATTTGTCGGTTGTGTTTTTTGGACTTTATCGGGTATGGGTTAATTTAGTGTTTGAATTGCGTTTTACAATGTGGGCGTAGACTTGGCCAAATATCTCATCTCATCTCATCTCATCTCATTAGCTGCACCGCTTATCCTCAGTAGGGTCGCGGGGGTGCTGGAGCCCATCCCAGCTATCATCAGGCAGTGGGCAGGGGACACCCTGAACTGGTTGCCAGCCAATCGCAGGGCACACTGACAGACAATTTGCTCGCTCATTCACACCTAGGGACAATTTGGAATGTGGGAGGAAACCAAAGTGCCCGGAGGAAACCCACGCAAGCACGCAAAGAACATACAAACTCCGCAGAGGAAGTCCGGTAGCTGGATTCGAACCCACACAGCAGGTTCCCAAGACCTTAGAACTGTGCCGCACACGCAACAACCACTGCGCCGCCGTGCTGCCCTTGGCCAAACATATCCCTGCCAAAATGGAATCCTTAAATTTATTAGGAACACAGTATCCCACATCTGAGTGAGTGGATTGGTGCAAATCCCCTAGGGAAAATTGCAACCCTCTAGACATCACTGAAAAGTGAATTTCATGGTTAGCTGTCTGCCAATCTCACACCTCTTCTCCTTTTAAGCTGCGTTCAGAATTGATTGATAGGAGTCATCTGTCCCGACGCCCCCGGAAAGTCTTTGCGTTGCCGCTACGCCAAGGTCATTTGTTTTTACAGAGGAAAAAATGAAAATGATGCTGATTTTTGACACCTTTAAAACGAAAAAAGAATATATTTTAATCATTGGTATTTCGATCTAGGACAATGAAATGAAATGATGTGCATTTATATAGCGCTTTTCAAGTCAATGACTTCCCAAAGCGCTTTACAATGTGCTCCACATTTCCCAATAGCAGCTATCCTGCTTATTGGGGGTATTAGGGGTTCAGTGTCTTACCCAAGGACACTTCGACATGTAACACGGACGAGCCGGGATTCGAACTGGGATATAGCGCTTTTGAAGTCAATGACTTCCCAAAGCGCTTTACAATGTGCTCCACATTTCCCAATAGCGGCCTTGCAGCCATGTAAGGCGCTAACCTGCTTATTGGGGGTATTAGGGGTTCAGGACACTTCGACATGTAACACGGACGAGCCGGGATTCGAACTGGGATCCCTTGATCCCAAGACGAGCGCTCTACCTCCTGAGCTACTGCCGCCCCATGTATATTTGGTCAGCATTCACTAACTGTTTAGAGGAAACAAGCCATCAGATTTTTTTTAAAAAGCTATTTCTAATCTATATGAACAGACGATGCCCTACTTACGAACGAGATTCCGGACGATCGTTGCTCCAGTGCTATATTTTGTATGGAATATATTTTTACGGTGTATACAAGTATGTTTAAGGCTTGTACAAGTAACCTGTATTGTTTTGAAACTGAAAACTAAACGTTCAAATAAACAATATGCTCTATAACGTTACAAAGCAGGGTGGAAGAAAAGCGATCCAACTATTTTTTCAACCGCATCGCGCTTTCTTATTCCACTTTAATTTCATACGAAATGGCTTGCCTCTTCTTTAAGCTTTAGATGGATAGATATATAGATAGATACTTTATTCATCCCCGCAGGGAAATTCACATTTCCAGCAGCATTCCTGTGCTGAGAACAATACAATAATAAAGCAAAAAGAATACAATATACAAATACCCAATGTGACGTGCTAATACCCACTGTAGCGTGTTATATAGAGTATCTAGATAGTGCTACACAATATACACATTGCAATAAAATACATTAATATGCAATGTAGGGGGTGTGGTTTAGTGTGGGCCTTTACTCCGCCGGGTGGTGTTAAAGAGCCTCATGGCATGAGGAAGAAAAGTGGTAAAAGACTGTGACAGCAGTCTGTCGCTGAAGCTGCTCTTCTGTCTGGAGATAATGCTGTGTAGTGGATGTGATGAATTGTCCATGATTGACCGCAGCTTTTCCATTCCCCGTCTCTCAGCTACTGTTGTCAGGCTGTCCAGCTCTGTGCCCACAACAGAGCTCACTTTCCTCACCAGTTTATTGAGACGAGAGGCTTTACACCAACCATATCGAACGGATGCACTAAATATCAAACAATAACTAACGTCAAAGTTCTTAGTGTGCTAGAGAAACAGTGCAGTGTGTAAACACACAAACCAGGATGTAGAAGCCGGTTTTCTTCTTCGGGGTGGAAACTGGGTGACCTCTCACAGCCCGACGCGGCGGAGAGAAGCACGACAGCACTGTCCTCTACTCGGATAAAGGTGCACACTATACAAAATCTAACTTACAGCAATGTCCAGATATTTTTTCAACATCCCCAAAAAATGTTCGTATGTACCGTTGTCTGTAACTTAGATGTTCAGCTAGGTACCTGAAAAATGGTAAAAAGTTAGAGTTACTAGTTGTTTTATTTACAAAGAAATTCAGTTTCAAATCACCTGTACCGATAAAATCAATACAGTAATCCCTCGGTTATCATTAAACCAGCCATTAAACCGAAGTGATCGCTGGCATGATGGCGATGAGTTATTGGGTGACTCATCCAGAACTCTTCACACTGGAACAGTTAAAAAAATGGTCGGTGTTCATTTTAATGAATGTGAAAGAGCTACCTTCTGACAATAACAACATACTTTAGCTAGCGGCATCGAACGGCTTTTACAACAATACACGAAACCACACACAATTAGCCGTGTTTAGGTAGTACAAACAACCACTCGCTTTTGGTATAATAAAGTCAAACTTGAGATGAAATGTGACAGAAGAGAAAAAACTGTACTTACGTCGTGTCGTTGAGTTCCTCCATGATAAACAGCGCCACATAAGAAGGGGGTGAGGTGGGAGGAGTTGAAGGATGGGAGGGTGAGCGAAGCGGTAACTCACCATGACTAAGCATTGTTTCAGGGCCTCCCCCTCCCCTTCACAATAAGAGTGTCCACACTGTCCTCAGTTGACATAAGCTCGCGCTTGCTCAAGTCAATAAATGCTTTTATTGAGAAGGTAAGGTATATTTTTTAGACCCGCGAAGCTCTGAACCCGCAAAAGTTGAACCGCGAAGTAGCAAGGTTCCACTGTATTTGGATCATTCCACCCCTCTTACTAATGGAATGATCTGCATTTATATAGCGCTTTTCAAGTCAATGACTTCCCAAAGCGCTTTACATTGTGCTTCACATTTCCCAATAGCGGCCGTGATCTGTGCAGCCATGTAAGGCGCTAACCTGCTTATTGGGGGTATTGGGGCTTCAGTGTCTTACCCAAGGACACTTCGGGTTTCGAACTGGGATCCCTTAATCCTAAATCGATCGCTCTACGTCCTGAGCTACTGCCGCCACAGAAGAAGGGGGTGAGGTGGGAGGAGTTGAAGGATGGGGGGTTGAGCGAAGCGGTTACTCACCACGACTAAGCATTGTGTCAGGGCCTCCCCCTCCCCTTCACAATAAGAGTGTCCACACCGTGTCCTCAGTCTTACTTTTGACTAATGACTTTTGACAAGCAGTGCCTGAAACTCTTGGTCTTGCTCCACTCCCAACCTATCGTGGAACTCCCTGGACATGCATACCTTTTAGTTTTGCGTGTTACTTTACATTTTTGTCGTCTACCCCGATACAGATGATGTCCATCATCCCTGTCATTCCTGACGTCAAAAATACCGTAACACCACCATGATGCTTTCTGCTGGTGACACAGTTACTGCTTCCCCCACTCAATTCTGGATTCTTTGTCCCCAATACCCCAATTGCCCAAAGCATGAATTAACATTTTCCATTCGGAGCAGAAAGTGGCTCTGCTGAGGGATGGGTGATTTCTCATCAACTTGGCAAGCTCTGCAGCCTTCCACACCGCCGTTTATATTTAGACCACAGTACACAGCCCATGGGAGACCAACAATTCCTTGCTCTTATTATCATCTGGACTAGCGCATTTTAGCACGTTGGCAGCTAATGCATGTAAGTGTTGTCGAACAGGAATGTGGAGGGTAGAAATGTGTGTCGCAGCAATTGTTGTCCCTTTATGAACTGAGACTCATAAAGAATACACAAAGGTATTGCATACATGTAATGTATATTATGCATTAATAATAATTCATGTTATTATGAGCTGGTCTTTTTTCCCATTGACCTCAAAACTAAATGGT
The DNA here is from genome assembly GCF_059441175.1 of Urocampus carinirostris. Classification (NCBI taxonomy): domain Eukaryota; kingdom Metazoa; phylum Chordata; class Actinopteri; order Syngnathiformes; family Syngnathidae; genus Urocampus; species Urocampus carinirostris. The sequence continues at coordinate 43,730,271 of NC_142354.1, forward strand.
GAACTCTAAATCCACGAGGCAAAAATGGAAGAACTTTAATAATTGGATCACATTGACCCTTTTTTCTTGGACTTAATTGTTTGGTTTATTCTTAAAAAAATTACATAGACCAGAAGTTGGCAAAAACACATTCAGAATGTCAGGATTTGTAATCCGGCCCGTCAAATGAAAAAAAAACTCATTTTTACCCGAGGGCCACACGTTAGAACAAATATTCTCTCGGGGGCCGAGTAGTATATTAGAGAGAAAGAGAGAAGGGGAGAGCAAGGGAGAGAGAGAGAGAGAGAGGAAGAGAGAATGTGAGACCAAGAGAGAGAGAGAGGGGAAAGCGAGAGAGAGAAAGAGAGAGAGAGAGAGAGAGAAAGATAGAAAAGGAAAGTGAGGCGAGGGGAAAGCGAGAGAAAGAGAGAGAGTAAAAAGCAAGAGCGAGAGAGAATGAAGAGTGAGGTGAGTGAAAAGAAAGAGCGAGAGAAAAAGGGACAAGTTCGAGCGAGAGAGAGTGAAAGTGAAAGTGAGAACAAGAGAGAGAGAGAGAGAAAGGTAAAAGCAAGCAAGAAAGAGAGAAAAGTGAAATAGAGAGAGATGGGGGGGAGAGAGAGAGAGAAAGAGTGAGAGAGGGAGAACCAGAGAGAGTAAAAGCAAAAAGCTAGCAATGGGAGAGAGACAGAGAGAGAGAGAGAGAGAGAGAGAGAGAGAGAGAGAGAGAGAGAGAGAGACTGAGAGAGAGAAAGAGAGAGAGAGAGAGAAAGAAAGCAAAAAGCGAGAGATAGAGATAGAGAGAAAAGCAAGAGAAAGAGACAGAGAGAGAGCAAAAAGCGAGGGAGAGCGAGCAAAAAGCGAGAGAGAGAGAGCGAGGGAGAGAGAAAAAAAAGGGAAAGAAAACAAAAAGCGAGAGCGAGAGAGAGATACCGCAAAAAACAAGCGAGAGAGAGAGAAAGTAATAAGCGAGAGCGAGAGAGACAAAGCAAAGCGAGAGAGAGAGAGAGAGAGAGAGAGAAAGAGAAAAGCGAGAGCGAGAGAAAGAGCTTAAAGCTAGAGCTGGATAGAGAGAGAAAAGCAAGCGCAAGAGAAAAAGAGAGAGAGAGTAAGCGAAAAGCAAGCTAGAGAAGAGAGTGAGAGAGCAAGAGAGAGAGAGAGAGAGAGAACCTGGCTTTGGCAACATCAAGTGGACATATTTCAACCTGCAGATCGTTTTTCTCTTGCGCTTCCCTCAGCTTTGTCTCGCGGGCCGGATTCAATCCCTTAGCGTGCCTGTAATGGCCGCCTCTTTGACACCCCTGATCTAGAATCACAGACTATTCATTACTGGAGTCGGTTTTCCTTAAAGGCAGAATTAATAAGCAAGATGCGCTTATTTTGTGCTCTTGTTGAAGCGGAGATCAAGTTGCCCTCGACCTTTTCTTCGGGGCACCTTATATGCCAGCCTGGTTGCAGAGGCGGCGTTCAATGCCCGGAGTCTGCTCGCCTTCAACGATTTCATGACACGCTCAATAGCACAAACAATGTAATCAGGAACAAAACAACGGTCACCTCCCACATCATTGATGCCTTAGATAATTGTGTCCCGATTTGCATGAGAAATGTCAGGCTAGCAAATAATCCTTGTTTTTTTTCGGATGTTCCGTTTAAGCGACCCTCAGAAATATCAATCGAGATGATATCGTGCCCAAGTCTTTTACGCGCTTCGCCGACTTTCAATAATGAGTCGGAACATCCATAATAAGTTGCGATATTAACCTTTGAGATGCTATTTTGTTATTTGGCGGTGCAAAGCAATGCCACTGCAATCCATTATCGCTCATTAGGTCTGGTCATTGGCGTGTGTGTGTGTGTGCGCAGGCTTGATCAAATTACCCGTGAAAAAGACGAGCCGGCCCCGGCTGCTACCCCGCCTTTAACGCTTTTCAATTTCATGAACTTGCCGTAATTGATTGGGGGCTGCCGCCCGGCGGCTGCCGTCAATCCATCAATGCTGCGCCTGTGGTGCATTGTATACAAGCTGTGTTCCCTCTAAGCTGCGCGCGTGACCAATTGCGCACTGCTCGCACATTCTCAGCGCACGAGAAAATCTAGCCAGGTAACAAAAATCAGGGCTCAAAATTACTAATTAAAAAGCGACTTAAGTCTAAGTTACAGTGCGTGAAGGTAAAAATACACGGGTTCCTCTGACGTTGTGTCCTAAATGCGGTATTTTGAAGTCGAGTCGAAGGAGAACGAAGTTGAGTAAAGATAGTAGAGTTTGTCGAGAACCGGCTTCTTCGGCTCGGCTCACTTAAAGGAACCGACTCTTTCGGGTCCTAAACGGCTCTTCAGGTTGTTTTTGCTTCTTTCATCCCAACATGACCAAATATTATGTAAAAGTATGCACAACATGACTTAAAGGAAGGGGGAATACAACAAAAAAGAAAAAAAATACCAAAATGAAAAAATTGTGAAAAGCAGGAACATTTTAGAAAAAAAGCCAGAAAAAAAGAAAAGAAAAAAATGTAGGAAAAAAAATAAATAGAGAACAAAAAGAAAAAAGTAACAAAAATGTAGAAAAAAACACGGAAAAAAGAAGAAAAAGTTTGTGTTGCATTCAAATAATTTCCAATGATATCAAGTGGATCTTGTTGCCAACATTGTACTTTCACTAAAAAATGTGATTAAGTACACTTCTGTATCTTACAACCAACTAAATAAAACCCCCAAAATGTTAATATTATGCAACAAAATATATCAGGAAATAAAAAGAAATGGATATCTTGTGAAAGAATTGTAAGAACAAACGGCGTTTGTAGGGCGTACAACCTTTGCAATAGTACATGAGTCAATTTGTTCAAAAGAGAAAAATTATTTTGCAACGCCGGAAACTCAGCAAAATGTAACTCGATGTCAAGTTTTGGACATGTTTGATAATGAATCATCTTGCCACACTTGGGATTATGGTTGGTCACTGTTTTTTCAAGCGTTGCTCACTGACTTTGTGTGAACGCTCAGATCTGTGGAAAATTAGAGGGAACATTGTGTACAATCCACCTTTAACTCCACCCACTAGCTAAGTAAGTGCAACCTCACCCTGCTTCTTGTGTCCATCCCCCTTTCAAAGACAGATTATATGGACCTGCAAGCCAGAGGCCATACCCAGACTGCGGTAAAATGACGAATCTACCCAAACACTTGTGATGCATTGTTTAAATATTCAAGTTTTGTCACGCTTTTTGGTCTACAGTTATACCTCACTGGACTGTGGTTCAGTTCTAAATATTATAAACATATCACTCTCCTCAGGTGTAGTTCCAGTGGCTTTTTAGTCCGCTGTTCTTAAACCTACACTGAAACGACCCAACCTTGATCCAGAAAGCTTATGTAATTATAGACCTTTGTCAAAGCTACCGTTTCTTTCTAAAGTACTTGAACAAGTAGTGGCGCAGCAGCTGAATGATTTCATATCCGAGAACAATCTTTTTGAATCATTGCAATCAGGATTCAGGGCTCATCTCATCTCATTTGCTACACCGCTTATCCTCAGTAGGGTCGCGGGGGTGCTGGAGCCCATCCCAGCAATCATCGGGCAGTGGGCAGGGGACACCCTCAACTGGTTGCCAGCCAATCGCAGGGCACACAGGGACAGACAACTCGCTCGCTCATTCACACCAAGGGACAATTTGGACCGGCCATTCCACCTGAAATGCATGTCTTTGGAATGTGGGAGGAAACCGGAGTGCCCGGAGGAAACCCGCAAGCACGGGGAGAACATACAAACTCCGCACAGTAAGTCCGGTAGCTGGATTTGAACCCACACAGGAGGTTCCCAAGACCTTAGAACTGTGCCGCACACACGCTAACCACTGCGCCGCCATGTTGCCCCTATTCTATTCTATTCTATTCTATTCTATTCTATTCTATTCTAAAGTGACAGATCGTCTACGTAAATGACTTCCAACTTCCTGCTTCCCGACCCGTTCCGTGACACATTGTTACAGTTTACTCTAATAATTGGTGACACACCTTTATTACTACAGAGCCAACAGTCCAAGCAGAAGACTGAAGGATCACTTTTTTTGAATCCCGTACCCCCCTTAGCATTATTAGCTCCCTTTTCCATTATCTTTTTTTCCTGTGCTCCCGAACACCCTCCTTCACCACGCCAGAGGTGTCAATCAGATCCATGCAAAAGAGCACTCATCTCCCGGGGAGATTATATGCCATCAATGGACGAAGGAACTAGCAAATCTCCTCTTCCGTGTCTGAGGGCTGCTGTGGTGGCGCTTCTCCTCCTCTGTGATTAAAGAGGAAGATGGAGTCAATTTGAGTCCCCTGCTGAGAGGCTCATTACAATGCACTTGCATGGCGTTACAAGCATCTTTGTATATGAGCTGTAATCAAAGGCCGTCCGGATTCTTCTTGGGTGCACGAGTGTCAGTTCATCTGGAGTGAGGAGAGTGGTTATGAGAAAATAAATGTCCGCGCCTCCAAAATTGCTTTTCAAAATATACCGTATTTTCCGCACGATAAGGCGCACCGGGTTATAGGGCGCACCCCCAAAAAATACTTTTTGGTCCAATATCTTCCATACATAAGGCGCACCGGATTATAAGGCGCTACAATGGGAACGTGGACAGAACAGTCAGATAGTTCAGTCCAACTTATTACCCTCTTAACATTCCCAAAGCTTGCAAAGACGCAAATACGTGTCGAGAACACGTGCGGATGCGGTGTCCGTACGATGTCACTCAAATGCATCGTTCCATCATTCGGAAGGTTCAAGTCTTGGGATTCAAGAAATGCCAACCATTCCTTAGTTTCTATTTTCTTTTTCGCTCGCAACTTTACTGTGCATGTGACAATAAACACTTGGAATTGAGTTTAATTTAAAAATAGACACTCTATTCTATCCATTATCTGCACCGCTTATCACAGAAACATCGAGATCAGTCTGAAACAAGATACAGGGATAATATATAGCCGGAGTAGCTCACCGAAGTCGTTGTGTTCAATAATAATGTGCAGCCATGGTCCTCTTATATCCGTGAGGGTAGTAAATCCAGGAGAATAAAATATTTACAAATACAGTATAGTAAAAAATACTTTCTGTATGCCGTCAGCCACGTGCTATACACATTCATCTTTTTCGGCCAATTGCAGGCTTTGTTTTGCCGTTTAAGCCAATGCCAGCCTGTAAATGATAAAAAGGATCCGCCTCTTGACCTCAGAATAACTTTAGCCAATAGTGATCGATTCAACTGATGATTGACACATCTTTTTTGGCCAATTGCAGGCTTTGTTTTGCCGTTTAAGCCAATGCCAGCCTGTAAATGATAAAAAGGATCCGCCTCTTGACCTCCGACTAACTTTAGCCAATAGTGATCGATTCAAATGATGATTGACACATTGGTTAGCCAATGAAACGCCGGTAAATAAATTCCAGCATACACCGCGGACTACTTGGCGTTCGGGGGAAAATTTAGTTGGCCGCTGCAAGTTAGTTGCAAGACTTTGCGAATGAATATTGATCCATAAATAAGGGGCACTGTATTATAAGGCGCATGGTCAGCTTTTGAAAAAAATAAAGGCTTTTAGGTGCGCCGTAGTAGTGCGGAAAATACAGTAATTGCTCCGTGCTAATGTCAGGGACGAAGTATCAAAGTTGGGAGTTTTGGGTGATTGCAGAACAAGCAGCTTCTTAAAGGCACGGTGTGTGTTATTTAGTGCATCCCATTGGTGAAAAAAAACTTTATTTATCAAAAAAAATTAATAATACTGATTTGAAAAATAATAAAAATTAAATGAACTATCATGTAAACGTGAATATATCTAAATACTTGTAGGCAATGTTCCCTCAACAGCGCACTGCCCACACATTCTCAGTCAAAGTTACAGTGCATGAAGGTAAAACTACACGGGTTCCCCTGACATTGTGTTCTAATTGCGGTATTTTGAAGTCAAGGTCGAAGTAGAACGAAGTTGAGTAAAGTCAGTAGAGTTTTTCGAGAACCGGCTTCTTCGGCTCGGCTCACTAAAAGGGTCCTAAACGGCTCTTCGGGTTGTTTTTGCTTTTTTAATCCCTATATGACCAAATATTATGTAAAATTATGCACAAAACGACTTAAAGGAAGGGGGAATAGAACAAAAAGAAAAAAAGAAAAAATACCAACATGAAAAAGTAGTGAAAAGCTGAGAATAAAGGAAACAAAAGGAAAAGAAAAGAGAAGGAAATTTCAGAAAAAAAGCCGGAAAAAAAAGAAAGAAACAAAAGGAAAAGAAACAAAGGAAAAACAGTAAATAGAAAACAAAAAGAAAAAAAGTAACAGCTAGGAAAAAATAAACACAATGAGATTTTTTTAAAAGGAATTAAAAAAAAAAAGAAGAAAAGGTTTGTGTTGCATTCAAATAATAATATTTTTTTTTTCACCCATTAAAATGCATATCAGACTAACAGACTGCAGTCGAACTAGGATAATATTCTGATAGCCAATTAGAAGAAAATTCAATTTTCATGAAAGCAGCTTCCCCCCGAAAGACAGTTCCATGAAATCCACCACCACCCGACCCAACCCCACTTCCATCCTTCTTTTCAATTAATTTGTTTACGACATTTTCATCCTTTAGCTTCTCGGCGTTTGCGAGGAACAGCCTCCTTGTTGCTGGGAGACTGCGGACATTATCACAGGCATTCATCCTCCATCTTGGCTCTCTTAGGACCATGCTTGTTGCACGCTGACTTACTGCTTGTCGTCTTCAGCTTTCGCATTAGCCAAACAATTACTCACGCCACAAAATAGGGGCCGGGTCTTGCAACCGACTTTCAGAGGAGATACTTCATATATAAACCTGTGGTTACTGTTTGAACGTACCGCTTATCCTCATTAGGGTCGCGGGGGGGCTGGAGCCCATCCCAGCCATCTCCAGGCAGTGGGCAGGGGACACCCTGAACTGGTTGCCAGCCAATCGTAGGGCACACGGGGACAGACAATTCACTCATTCACACCTAGGGACAATTTGGACCAACCAATTCACCTGAAATGCATGTTTTTGGAATGTGGGAGGAAACCGGAGTGCCCGGAGGAAACCCACACAAGCACCGGGAGAACATGAGAACTCCACACAGGAAGTCTGGAGCTGGATTTGAACCCACGCAGGAGGTTCCCATGACATGAACTGTGCTAACCACTGCGCCGCTGTGCTGCCCTGTAATATGTCACTGCATATACATATTCATAATTTGATGAGATTTCCAGTTGTAATGGTTCGACTATCTTAATCATCACATTATGTATTTAGCGTAATTAATTAACCTTATGACTATGCATTTGTTTTTATAAAATAAAACAACTAGAAATGCTTCATACAAACGCATGGATATATATGAACTGTAATGACTACAATGGATATATATATATATATATATATATATATATATATCCATTATCTGCACAGCTTTTCCTCAGTAGGGTCGCGGGGGTGCTGGAGCCCATCCCAGCAATCATCGGGCAGTGGGCAGGGGACACCCTGAACTGGTTAACAGCCAGTCGTAGGGCACACAGGGACAGACAATTCCCTCGCTCATTCATACCTGGGGACAATTTGGACTGTCGAATTAACCTAACATGCATGTTTTTGGAATGTGGGAGGAAACCGGAGTGCCCGGAGGTAACCAACGCAAGCACGGGGAGAACATACAAAATATTTGTCGATATATTCATGCCGTTTTAATCATCACAGTTAATTGGTAATACAAATCAGTTATTACTTCAGATTTTTCAGTTCGTATATTCTTTGTGGTTTGCTGTCCCGCCACAGTTGTAATGCCTTCTCAAGGTGCAATCCATTATTATCCTCCTCATAGCGTCACCAGGAATATAATTGAGTCCATTTTGGCAGAAAATTATTTTTCTTGCTAGGAGTATTCTTTTGTTTATTTTCTATCGTCGAATCGTTGGCTTCAACACACGTGTTTTCCTTGCCTCAGCGATCTTCGGAAGAATTTCTCCGCCGTTTTTTCGTGCCGGAATTATAGGCCGCTGTTATCACTTTCTGTATTACGTTTCGACGTATTACTGACACTGAAGAAATTACCAATTTTTTGTTGATTTTCACCTAATACTAACTGTTTTTTCGGAGGCATACTTCTCTTTCACTCGACAACAACCGCCACAACAATGACGTCATCTCGAAGCAACGAGATCTCGTTTGCCGAGATCGGCGTTCAGACGAAAATCCGAACCGCGAGACCAAAACAACAATGGCTGATCTGCCTGACTAAAAGTTTGGAGTGCAGTAAATCTTTGTTGAAAAAAAAAAGTTATCGGGTAATAATGACAATTATGTGTCGAAAAAGTTGCGTCCCAGGGACGCACGTTGGTTTGACACTATGCGTCCCCAGCAAAAATGATGCATCTAGGACAAACCAGAACACTGAACCCCTGATCTGAAACCTGCAAGCGGGCATGAGGAAAATAGGAAACCTTGAGAAGGGACCACACAAGAGGTAATCTTCCTTCCAGGATGACCAGGCCACAATGAATCCTGCCTGGTCATCAGTATACGAAATACAGTTGACATCAATAACTAAACTTGTTCAAGGAATCCAAGACATCAATGAGTCAGCTTCCTATCTCCGACTCTCTCGGTTCTGAATGTTTTACAGGAAAACCCTTCAAATCCCCAACAGGGTGAAACACAATCAACAACAGGCCGTCGAGCAGAAAACTTCCTTCCCGCTGACCTCTTGGAGACCCATTTCACAGTCTAACAGATTGCTTTTCGGAAATTGACTGGAATTAGCTCCGACCCAGTGAACACGCTGACGGGCCTGAGATGGACTCGTTGGTGGCCAGGCGCCAGGTGAACATCTCTACCGTCACCCAGAGAGGAGAGGCCGAGCCAAGGAGCCGTGTTCCAATAAATCACAATCCCGGTCGGGTTTTATTCATCTATAAATCTCTTGAAAACATCCAGCGGGACCACCGGAGGCTTTGTGTAGCGGAGTGACTTCCACGGGATGCGATGTTTTTTTAACACGTTCCTAGCATGGCAATTTACGGCGGTTCGGGAGGCCAAATTCAAATGTGGGCTTGTCCTTCTACTCAAATGAGAAAATCCTTCGAAGATGGATGGAGGGGAGGTAAGCTGGATGAGTTTCAATTAGCATTTGCTGCTAATTGTACTTAGTTGCCCGTTTGAATACATAGCAGAATACATTAGTATGCTGGTCAGAGAAGTGCAAGTTGAATCATGGACAGGGTTGGGTAGGGTTACTTTAACTGGAATACTTTCAATTACTTTTGGATGACTCTAATACCAAATATGCTAATAAAAGACAAAAGAAACTAAATATGAATAAACTGACTACATTTTGTGCAGGCTTGGGGAGTAACGGAATACATGAAACGGCAAAAATTGATGTTGGCAAGATGTTTGGATTTATTTTCATTTTGTTTCTGTCGCATTTTATGTTTGCCGGAGATCAAAGAGGTCAAAGCCAGGAGAGAAAGCTTACCACGTGTTGTGAGTCATTATTTTATTCATATTTAGTTTCTCTCATCTCATCTCATCTCATTAGCTACACCGCTTATCCTCAGTAGGGTCGCGGGGGTGCCGGAGCCCATCCCAGCAATCATCGGGCAGTGGGCAGGGGACACCCTGAACTGGTTGCCAGTCAATCGCAGATATTTAGTTTATTTTGTCTTTTATTAGCATATTTGGTATTGGAGTAATCCAAAAGTAATTGAAAGTAATCAAGGTAAGCCTACCCACCCCTGATAATTACCGTTATTACTTCAAACGTGGGTTTAATCAATGCATACCACTATCACTAGGTATGTTTTAACCAGGGTTGGGTAGGGTTACTTTAACTGGATTACTTTCAATTACTTTTGGATTACTCCAATACAAATATGCTAATTAAAGACAAAAGAAACTAAATATGAATAAAATTACTAAATTTTGTGCAGGCTTGGGGAGTAACAGAATACATGGAACGGCAAAAATGATGTTGGCAAGCTGTTTGGATTTATTTTCATTTTGTTTCTGTCGCATTTTATGTTAGTTTTGCCGGAGATCAAAGCCAGGAGAGAAAGCTTACCACGTGTTGTGAGTCATCATTTTATTCATATTTAGTTTCTTTTGTCTTTTTTTTGCATATTTGGTATTGGAGTAATCCAAAAGTAATTGAAAGTAATCCAGTTAAAGTAACCCTACCCAACCCTGGGGCTACGTTCCAAAAAGTACAGTGTGATAGTTGAAATTACGGGACCAAGCCTTTTATCACGTAAAAGTACAGCATAAACATGTTTTTACAGTTAACTACCGTACTATGAAATAATAATAAGCAGGAAGAGTCAATGTAGAACACAATTACAATTCAAATTTGTGAGTTAATGAAACCCATATAAGTACACTACGTTTTAATAAGGGATTATTGTTTAGGCATGATGAAATATTTTGAAGAGCCTAAACTGACTAAAAGGGACATTACGCTCAAAATACAAAACACCGCAGTGACGTCTGGAATAATTCATGACAGCCCTCAAGAGGAGAAATTAGAGGATGCTTTGCCAACATAAATTTTTTAATGGATAAGTGGAGCAAAACGGGACGTTTGACAGTACTTTGTTCAATATTTGCAACATATTCATGATATTTCACCTTTTTCACCCTCAAGTCCTAAATTCAAACATCTGAATTAAAAAGCAAAGGAAGTTATTTGTTAAAATACTCTATTTGTCCTGATTACTTACTCAGATCACCTGGAGCAATCATGTGGCGCCTGTGCGGGCGCCTTATGATTGGCTGGGACTTCTCTCTTAAGCGCGTTGCGTCCAGAGAACAGTGTCAGAGTGTACATTTGTAACTCTGTGTTTCTCCTGATATCCCGTTCATTTAAGGACTCTGCTTACCCGTTTCTGCCTGCCTCCGATCCGACCTGTTTCCGTCCCACGCTTCGATCTCCTCTCCAGCCCCGGTAAACACGACCTGCCTGATTTCCGCACTCCGATTGCCCACTCGATCCGAAACTATCTTCCCGGCGCCGCTGCTGATGTCTCACTACCGTCACGTCTCCAGCAAACCCTGAACGCTTTCTTAATAAAAGAACTAAAACTAATGCTCTGGGGTCCACTGGTCTGTTCTGGTTTCGTGATACTATTTCTCTTTCCGTATCATCAGTGTCAATGTCAGGTCGCAGAAGATTCCTTTAATCCTCAATGAACGGTGGCAAGCGATCGCAGTTTGGTCAGTACTGCGGAAACCACTTATGACAACAGCACAAAAAAACATCTGGGTTGCAACCTGGCACTATTCTATATAGTATGGTCGGCCTGGCTCTATCGCCTAGAAATATAGGGCTCAAAATCTACTCGACGCAGCCCTCATTTGTGTTTTCTTTTACCTAAGCAGTTAAATATGTGTTTGTTTTCATAATGACTCTGGTAGTCTCCATCTTGAACGGGCACATGATCGAAAAACATGTGACGTAAACTACTTGCATTAGTGATGAGAATGGCTCCAAGTTTGCGCAAACCAACTGGCTTAAGCTTGAGTCTGGAAATCTTGTGCCGCTTGTACATTGGCAACATTGAGTTCCTATCTTTGATTTAGAATTCGGCTTTGAATAAGGTGCACTCTGTGGTCCGGAATTTTCCGGTAAATGAGAAGAAAAATGGAATTTGGTCACTTTGAGTCCATTTACTCTGTATTTTTCTGGGTGCTTTGTATCACTAGTTTGCAGTGGTACTACACAGCAATGTTCCCTCTAAGCTGCGCGCATGCGCAATCGCACACTGCCCGCACATTTTCAGCGCACAAGAAAATCTAGCCAGCGCAATGTTCCTTCTAAGCTGCGTGTGTGCGCGATTGCGCACTACCCAGAGCTTGTCCGCGCACAAGAAAATCTAGCCAGCTCACAAATATCAGGGGTAGAAATTGCTAATTAAGAAGCAAATTAATTCAAAGTTACAGTGCATGAAGGTAAAAATACACGGGTCCCGTTGACGCTGTGTTTTTAAATGCGATATTCTGAAGTCAATGTTGAAATAGAACGAAGTTGAGTAAAGTCAGTAATGTTTTTCGAGAACTGGCTTCTTCAGCTCGGCTCACTAAAATGAGCCGGCTCTTTCAGGTTCCAAACGGCTCTTCAGGTTGTTTTTAATCTCGACATGACCGAATATTATGTAAAACTATGCACAAAATGACTCAGAGGAAGGGGGGAATGGAACAAAAAAGAAGAGTAGTGAAAAGCTGAGAAAAAAAAAGAAACAAAAGGAAGAGAAAAAAGAAGGAAAAATTCAGAAAAGAAAGAAACAAAGGAAAAGGGTAAATAGAGAACAAAAATAAAAAAGTAACAGCTAGGAAAAAATACACACAATGAGATTTTTTTAAAGGAATTTAAAAAAAATAAAAAGAAAACAGGGAAAAATAAGATAAAGTTTGTGTTGCATTCAAATAATTTCCAATGATACCAAGTCAATCTTGTTGCCAACATTGTACTTCCACTAAAACATGTGATTAAGTACAGTTATGTATCTTACTGTCAGGAGACCGGACCAGATCGGAGACAGGAGGCAGGAAGGATGAACTAATTTGCGTTTACGATCAATACTTTTATTTAGCAAAATAAAAGTCGTCCAACACTCAGGGACAAAACAAACAAAAACAGGCTTTACAGGCAAACAGAACTAAGACTAGGGATACTCACAAAACAGGCTTTTACTCAAAACGTGCAAACACAGGTTTCCTCTGAATCAAACAAAACAGGACAGAGCAAAACAGAACAGAAAATGCAGAACAGAAAACGCAATGAACCAGCACCCGCAATACCCACAACCCACCCTTAAGTAGCACACACGCAAATTAGCTGATCTACTACAGCTGGTGCCCAGGGGGCGGGGCCAGTCGGTCGCCACGGCGACCATGATGGACACGACACTTACAACCGACTAAATAAGCCCCCAAAAATGTTAATATTATGCGACAAAATATATCAGGAAAAAAAAGAAATGGAAATCTTGTGAAAGAATTGTTGTAAAAACAAATTTGTAGGCCGTACAACCTTTGCAATCATACATTAGTCAGCACATTCAAAAGTGAATTTCTTTTTTTCATTGCCGGAAATTCAGCAAAAATGTAACTTGATGTCAAATTTTGGACATGTTTGATAATCAATTATCTTGCCACACTTGGGATTATGGTTGCTCACTGTTGTTTCAAGCGTTGCCCACCGACTTTGTGTGAACGCTCAGACCCGCAAGGAAAATTACCGGGAACATTGCCACACACTACAGTGACATCTCCTGTTGAAAAATGACTGAGCCTATTAAAGCCTAACTTGGTTGAAGTCATCTGACTTCAATCCCAGAGGATTCCATCTGGACTTTACCCGGTATGCCATCCTGCAGCCATTTTTAGCGCCACCCAACCATCCGTCCTCAAGCGCCGTAAAGAAATCGCTCGGCAGATTTTACAGACTTTACGAGTGTCGTAAAAGGGCTGATGTATGCCTGCCGCCTAAGTGGTCAGTCACAGAGCTCACAGCAAATACATCATAAAGAAGCTCTGGCATTTGAAATAAACGAAATGATGTGAAGGATATCCACTAATAAACGGCATGCTTTATGGTAATTAGTGGAACGTTTTCAAAAAAGCCTCCCTGACTCGGAGTCGTTTGTCACGTCAGTTAAAGTTTCTTCCAAGTTTTGTCATCAAAAATGGCTTTCAAGAGGAAAAAAAAATAACGCTCGCTCTTGACATAAGAAAGACGAATGGCCTGTTTGTCTTTGGCTCATAAGAGCAGGGAGAGAATTATTTCACCGGCGCTCGTGGGCTGACTTTAATAAAAATTAATGATGTACAGACACTGGTAATTAATTGCACAGCATACTGCAGGTTGAGTTAACTGCCACAAGAACCCCCCACCCTCTTTTCACCCAGACTTCTCTTGGATGATGGAAAAGCAAATGGTGTATCGTAAATTCCGGACTATAAGCCGCTCCTTTTTTCCCAAACCTTCAATCCTGCGGCTTATTCAGTGATGCGGCCAATTTATGTCATTTTTCTAACGGCCGCCAGCGGCGCTCGAGTACAAAAGGTAAGATTTAGACCGCTGGAATATATGCGCAGAGGAAGACTGCAACTTCTTGGCTTGTGCATAAATTCGATTAGCATAAACATACCCTCATCATGCAAAAAAAAGAGAAAAGGCTCATGACGCAGCTTTCAAGCTAAAAGCAATCAAGCAGTCCGATAAAGAAGGAAACAGAGCTATTGCACGTAAACTTTACTTTGCGAGTGTGTTGCTAGCATGTTTTGGAATAAGGGAGCGTGGGACGACGTTTATATGACAAAGTTTCTTTCCGGCCCTGAGGAAGATGACTTTGATGGCTTCAGTTCTAAGGAAGAAGATGAGGACGGTTTACCGTGATTTTTACAAGTACGGTATGTTTTTTTTCGGACCCGTTTACTGTGTTGCGAGCGTGTTGCGAGCGTGTTGCTACCATTAACTGCCATGTCACAGGCATCGTTTGGGATGAAAGTTAGATTATTGGTGATTTTTGGACTGTGTAATTTAATGAAGGACATTTGGTTTCAATCGCGGGACTTAAAGTCGGGTTAGGGTTCGCATGCGGCTTATATACAGGTGCGGCTTGTGTAAGCACAACATCGGTTTTCCTCTTAAAATGTGGTCGGTGCGGCTTATAATCAGGTGCGCTCTATAGTCCGGAATTTACGGTAGTTCAGCACGTGAGCTACTTACAAAAATACTATGTCAAGATTATTTAACCACCCCAAAAAAGTGAGAATCAAGAGGAGTCAAGCATTTAAAATAAGTCTCCCAATCAGTGGAATTTGATGCTCACAAAATCTTTCAACGCACGACTAAGTAAAACAGATATATTCAAATACAATTATGATTTCCTAATAAAATACAGTGGAACCTCGGTTCTGGACCATAATCCGTTCCAGAACCCTGTTCGAAAACCGATTTGTTTGATCACCGAAATCATTTTTCCCATTAAAAATAATGTGAATCGTTTTAATCCGTTCCAACACCCTGAATGTTTACCTTGAATGTTTAACGTCAACATAAAGCGAACCCAGGCTAATCGTACGTTCGCGTTATCGTAATCTTCCGTACGAATGATTACGCTAACATGAACGTGTAAAAATAAAAACATTTAGGTCGTTTACAAGTCATTTAGCACCCGGGTCTCCACAACAAGTGGTGAGTGGTTCATTGGAAAGGGGGCTGCGTCCCAACACCCTGAATGTCGGGCTCCGTTCCAACACCCTGAATATTTAACTTGACTGTTTAACGTAAACATGAAGCTAACCCAAGCTAATCGTACGTTCGCGTTATCGTAATCTTCAGTAGAAAAGATTACGCTAACATGAACGTGTAAAAAAAAAAAAAAAAAAAAAAAAAAAAAAAAAGATAAAGAAAATAATTAGGATTTTTTACCTTTGTGGTGGTCAGCAGAAGGCGCAGGCAAGATCAGACACCTGCACACCTCCTTCATATTTTGCTATTATTTCTTTCTTAAATACAATAGTTGTACGCACTACTTTTCTTTTTTCACCTGTAGCAACTTTGCTGCTTGCACTGACTTTCTTCAAAGGCATAATAAGGGGCTAAAACACCCGTACGCCGCTAAGCATGGCACCCTAGCGTACGCACTCACGCATTACCGGCGTTCGAACTCCGATTTTTTTTGACCGAACAGCAAAGCAAGAATTTCTCGAAATTTTGGGTCGAACTCCGATTTGTTCGAACTGAGAGGCATTCGAAAACCGAGGTTCCACTGTAGTTAAATTGTAATAAATGTTATTTCCATGACTCACATTAAGTCAGTCTTTTTTTTGCCAATGTTTTTGTCCAATGATACTCTTAATGAAATAGGTAACACTGTACTGCTTTAGTGCAGATCAATTAATTTGAAAAGATTAAATACCCTGTACTCAAGCTTGGCAAATACAATGCTTACATTTGTGGTTAATAATCAAAATTCCAACATATACTTAGATAGCAAATTAATGAATATGTTTCTGTCACACTTCTATTCCAAAGCTTATGATTGATGCCCACCTCATATTCTGTATTTTCCTGTCTTTTTCCGGCTGCCTGCCTGGTGGTGATACGAAGGAGAAGGACGATTTGGAGATGAGTCATCGGACCAGCGTTTGACCTGAAGCATGTGAACGCATGCATGGACCAGCTGGCAGAGATGGGAAGCTGTGTCGTGGCCGTCATAGACTTTCTGGACTAGTTTACAGGCTGGGGGCGTTGCTCCTGTCATGCACTTTCCGGACAAACTTTCAACATGTTACCTAGTGTTTACTATGTTTGTGTACTGTAATTCTAAATGTAATTCACCATGGTCATCCTGAAAGGGGGATACCACTCGTGAGGTCCCTTCTCAAGGTTTGTCTTTTTCCTCACGCTGAGGTTTTGAGTTTTTCCTTGCCTGCATGTTGGTTTAAGATCAGGTCATTGTGTCATTGTAATCCTGTGCAGTTCTTTAAGACATTTTTGTGATTAAGGGCTATATCAAAAAATTTTACTTGACTTGACTGTATTGATTTGTAAGAAATTTGGATGGACCCCATTGTCTTACAATTTAAGACACATGTAAATATTACATTATTACATTTAATCTGAAGTCTTAATCATAAAATAGTTATTAAATAATAATTACAAAAAAATATATTTTACAAACATTTGTAATAAACTACACCTTTCATCCCAAAAAAATTGAAGTTCTCCATGTTGTTACTGCAGCATGATGAAGATCAGCACCTCCAAGTTGAGACCATGGTACTCAGCCGGAAAAGGATGGCATGCTCCCTCCAGGTTGGGGATGAGCATTTGCCCACTACATGGCAGGGTATCCCAACAATCACGACCTCTGCGATCCACCAGTAGATCGCGATCTACTTAATGAGCACCCTTAGCATAAACGATGACTTGTTTCTTAATGGGATAGGAGCTGAAATCGGAGTAATGGTGACAGTTTTGTGTTTATACCTGTATGTGATGGATTATAAACATTTCATTCCATCATCAGTGACTAAAATAATGGGGGCAATCAGCAATAGGGATGGGAAAATAACTCATAGCCTCCAATCAATAATGAACTAAACAAAAGAAAAAAATCCAGCATTTTCAAATATCAGCAATGCAAAAACTGCAAATACCTCATCTGCAATGTTCCCTGTAATTTTCCAGGGGTCTGAGCGTTCACACAAAGTGGGTGAGAAACGCTTGAAACAACAGTGAGCAACAGCAATCCCAAGTGTGGCAAGATAATTAATTATCAAACATGTCCAAAACTTGACATCAAGTTAAATTTTGCTGAGTTTCCGGCAATGCAAAATTATTTTTCTCTTTTGAATGAATTGACTCATGAACTATTGCAAAGGTTGTACGGTCTACGAACGTCATTTTTTTTTTACAACAATTCTTTCACAAGGTTTCCTTTTCTTTTTTTTCCTTTTGTTTCTTTTTTTCTCAGCTTTTCACTACTTTTTCATTTGGGTATTTTTTCCTTTTATGTTCTATCCCCCCTTCCTTTAAACCATTTTGTGCACAATTTTACATAATATTTGGTCGTGTAGGGATGAAAGAAGCAAAAACAACCTGAAGAGCCGTTTAGGACCCAAAAGAGCCGGTTCCTTTTAGTGAGCCGAGCCAAAGAGGCCGGTTCTCGAAAAACTCTACTGACTTTACTCAACTTTGTTCTACTTCAACATTGACTTCAAACTAGAACACAGCGTCTATATATATATATATATATATATATATATATATATATATATATATATATATATATATATATATATATATATATCTCATCTCATCTCATTAGCTGCATATATATATATATATATATATATATATATATATATATATATATATATATATACTACAATTGTTAGCGCGTGTGCGGCACAGTTCTGTGGTCATGGGATCATACCTTCCTGTGTGGAGTTTGCATGTTCTCCCTGTGCTTGCATGGGTTTCCACTGGTTTCTCTAGGTGTGAATGAACAAGTGAGTTGACTGTCTCTGTGTGCCCTGTGACTGGCTGGCAACCAGTTCAGGGTGTCCCCTGCCATCTCCCCGAGGATAGCTGGGATGGGCTCCAGCACCCCCGCGACCCTACTGAGGAAAAGCGGTGCAGATAATGGATGGATGTATAGATACATTCACTGTACAAAACTTCAAGAGTTTTGGAATCAACATGCTGTTACCTCATTCTTCGTGGCCGTAAATATGCCCGGAACCCAATACTTGGCGTTTAGGGTATCCTAATAGTTTTGGCTGTGATCTACAGTGTTGACTCTGCATGAAATGGGAGAGGGATGACTGGGAGGCAAAATCTACCTTTTTCACCATCTGTCTGAAATTCCGCCGCGCCTTGCCTGAGGGTGCGCTGGTTTTAGTGTAAAGCAGGTGGTGATAAAAATCGATGTCACGATAAAAAATGGCGGGGATGAGTTCAAAGATGGAGCTGGGTTGCAAATTGTGTTCTTTTCATTCTACTCCTGTGCATCCTCAAATCGTCACGTCTTTTACCGCACTCCTCCCCAAAAAGAAATGCTTAACATAATGTTATGGACAATTAAACCATGACAGACATTGTTTTCTTTTTTAATCCTGCATCGTTTTCCTCTTGCTGAAATATCCAAAAATGATCATTTGGTCAGAATATACCATGAAGTGAAAGGCTTCAAGTGAAATAATTACTGGACTACCATTTAAAAGTATTTTAAAATACTAGTACTACGATTACCGTATTTTTCGCACTATAAGGCGCACCTAAAAGTCTTAATTTTTTTCAAAAGCTCACCATGCGCCTTATAATACAGTGCGCCTCATATATGGCTCGATATTAAATCGCAAGGTTTCGCAACTTACGCAACAGCCGCCGACTCGATTTCCCCCCGAACGTGGAGTAGTCCGCGGTGTATGCTGGGATTTATATACCGGCGTTTCATTGGCTAACCAATGTGTCAATCATCATTTGAATCGATCGCTATTGGCTGAAGTTATTCGGAGCCTTGGATAGGCTAGAGGGCCGAAACAAACCCTGCAATTGGCCGAAAAAGATGTGTCAATCATCAGTTAAATCGATCGCTATTGGCTGAAGTTATTCGGAGCCTCGGATAGGCTAGAGGGCCGAAACAAACCCTGCAATTGGCCGAAAAAGATGTGTCAATCATCCGTTAAATCGACCGCTATTGGCTGAAGTTATTCGGAGCCTCGGATTGGCTAGAGGGCCAAAACAAACCCTGCAATTGACCGAACTGAATAGCAAGCTTGCTAAACTACGCCATAAAGAAACATGTTTTATTAGTCTGTATTTGTAAACAGTTTACTCTCCTGGATTTACTACACTCACGGTTGTAAGAAGACCATGATTGCGTATCATTATTGAACGTGAGTTATGCGGCTTTATATTTTCCCGGTATCTTGTTTTAGAACGATCTTGATGTTGCTGTGATGAGTTGAGTGATTTAAACTCAATTCCAAGTGTTTATCGTCATATGCACAGTAAAGTTGCGAGCGAAAAAGAAAATAGAAACTAAGCAATGGTTGGCATTTCTTGAATCCCAAGACTTTAACCTTCCGATTGATATTTGGAACGATGCATTTGAGTGACATGGTACGGACACCGCATCCGCACGTGTCTACGACACGTATTTGCTTCTTCGCAAGCTTTGGGAATGTTAAGGGGGTCATCAGTCGGACTCAACTATCGGACTGTTTTGTCGACGTTCCCATTGTAGCGCCTTATAATCCGGTGCGCCTTATCTATGGAAGATATAGGACCAAAAACAATTTTTTGGGGGTGCGCCCTATAACCCGGTGCGCCCTATAGTGCGGAAAATACGGTGATTCAATTCACTTTTTTTTTTTCGAGTCAACGGCTTGAAAAAAAAAAGGGAATTGTCTGTTGAGGAATAGTCATTATGATAAAGAATTCTATTTATTCGATTAGGTCTGGAAACGTTTGGTAACATGTTAGTGGTCATAGGTACTAATGAGGTAAAAAATATGCTCATTTTAAGGTTTGTTTTATTTTATTTGATCTATTCTACGGACTTTCTGCTGGGGTGGATTTTTGGGGAGACATATTTTTTTTGAAATGAAATGAAATGATCTGCATTTCTATAGCGCTTTTCAAGTCAATGACTTCCCAAAGCACTTTACAATGTGCTCCACATTTCCCAATAGCGGCCTTGCAGCCATGTAAGGCGCTAACCTGCTTATTGGGGGTATTAGGGGTTCAGTGTCTTACCCAAGGACACTTCGACATGTAACACGGACGAGCCGGGATTCGAACTGGGATCCCTTGATCCCAAGACAAGACAAGATATATATTTTAAGTGGGGGGAAAGTAAATAGGTTTTTTTATTAATCAAATATGAATAAATCAATTCAAAATTCAATACAAACCACAAATAGAGGCATCAATACTACATCTGTTTAGTATATCCTTTATGTTACCGATAGCAAACTGCTATAAATATATATATATATATATATATATATATATATATATATATATATATATATATATATATATATATATATATATACTGTATATATATTTATATATACATACTGTATATATAAATATATATCAACTTTATGTTTAGATTTAGTTTTGACTAATGTTCCCTGTAATTTTCCAGGGGTCTGAGCGTTTACACAAAGTCGGTGAGCAACGCTTGAAACAACAGAGAACCACCATAATCCCAAGTGTGGCAAGATAATTAATTATCAAACATGTCCAAAACTTGACATCAAGTTACATTTTGAGTTTCCAGCAATGCAAAAATTTTTTTCACTTTTGAATGAATCGATTAATGTATAATTGCAAAGGTTGTACGCCCTACGAATGTCATTTGTTTTTACAACAATTCTTTCACAAGATTTCCATTTTTTTTTCCTGGTCTCTTTTGTCACATAATACTCACATTTTTGGGGGCTTATTGGGTCGGTTGCACGATACAGAACTGTATTTAATCACATTTTTTAGTACAATGTTGGCAACAAGATTGAATTGGTATAATTGGAAATTATTTGAATTTAACACAAACTCTTTCATCTTTTTCCCTGTTTTTTTCTATTTTTTAATTCCTTTTAAAAAATCTCATTGTGTTTATTTTTTCATAGCTGTTACTTTTTCTTTGTGTTTTCTATTTACTTTTTTCCTTTGTTTCTTTGTTTTCTTTTTTCCTGGCTTTTTTCTGAATGTTTCCTTCTTTTTTCTCTTCCTTTTGTTTCTTTTTTCTCAGCTTTTCACTACTTTTTCTTTTTGGTATTTTTTTCTTTTTTGTTTTATTTCCCCCCTTCCTTTAAGTCATTTTGTGCACAGATTTACATAATATTTGGTCGTGTAGCGATTAAAGAAGCAATGACAACCTGAACAGCTGTTTGGGACCCGGAGGAGACGGTTCTCTTTAGTGAGCCGAGCCGAAGAAGCCGGTTCTCGAAAAACTCCACCGACTTTACTCAACTTCGTTCTATTTCGACATTGCCTTCAAAATATTGCATTCAGAAAACAGTGGGAACAGGGGAACCCGAGTATTTTTACCTTCATGCACTGTAACTTTGACTTAATTCGCTTCCTAATAAGCAATTTTGAGCCCTGATTTATGTGAGCTGGCTAGATTTTCTTATGCGCTGAGAATGTGCGGGCAGTGCGCGATTGCGCACGCATGCAGCTCAGTGGGAACATTGTTTCCGACCCATCATTCTAGTATAAAAGTAATTGTCAGCAGTCTTAGTCTTTGAACTTGTGAGTCATAGAGCATTTACTTCATATTGTCCATTTTCTGCTGTATAAAAATTGAGCGGAATTGCCCAGCTCTATTGCATTTTTTACCCTTCTCACAACCCGGATTCTAAACGAGCATGCAGAGAAATAACAAGGATTAATGTGAAAAAAGAAAGAAAGAAAGAGAAAAAAAGAGAGAAAGACAAGATACTTTTAACAAGAGATCGTGTAGTGTTTTTTTAACGTTTACAATGAGTTCAACATATTTTCTTTAGCCTGAATTTCAACCAACATCATCCTTTTTATATATATATATATATATATATATGAGAAAATAGAATTAATAACAATAATGAGTGTAAAAACGGGTACAATTTACCTGCAAATGAATGAGTCACAACACGTGGTAAGCTTCTCTGCTGGCTTTGATCTCTATAAGGGGAATTAGCCGTCTAGCACAACATATTTGACGCCGATCTGTCCTTTCAAACACATGTGAAGAAAATTACTAGAACCGCTTTCTTCCATCTTCGCAACATTGCTAAAATTCATCCTATACTGTCTCCGTCGGATGCGGAGATTATAATTCACGCGTTTGTTACCTCCCGTCTTGATTACTCTAATGCACTACTCTCCGGTCTCCCGAAGTCCAGAATTTAAGAGTCTTCAGCTGGTACAAAATGCTGCAGCGAGGCTTTTAACTAGGTCAAAAAAGTTCGATCACATCACGCCGATTTTGGCTAACCTGCATTGGCTACCTGTTAGCCTAAGATGTGATTTCAAGGTTCTCTTAGTATTATACAAAATCATACATGGACTTGCTCCCTCATATCTTTAAGATTTTATTTCCCCCTATGCTCCGGTCCGGAGCCTTCGCTCTGAAAATGCTGGTCTACTAAGGATCCCAAGAGCCAAGAAGAAATCCGACAGTGTTTTCCATTGGGTGCCTTGGTGCTGTGGAATGCTCTTCCCCCGGAGATCCGATCTGCAACCTCAGTGGAAATGTTTAAATCTAAGCTTAAAACACACTTCTACTCTATAGCATATGAATAACCTATACTTTTCTTGGACAATATCTCTGTATTATTTGTGATTGCAACATCCTTTACTGTCTGGTAATCCTGAAAGGGGGATGCCACATGAGCAGTCCCTTCTCAAGGTTTCTTCATTTTCCTCATGTTGAGGTTTTTGAGTTTTTCCTTGCCCTCATGTTGGTTCCAGATCAGGGGATGGTGTAAAAATTAGTCTGAAAAATAGTCTGTGTGATAACCTATGCAGCCCTTTGAGACTCTTTGTGATTAAGGGCTATACAAATAAAAATGACTTGACTTAAAGTAGACTTTTGATCAAATAAACATATTCTCTGCAGTTTCCAACTTATTTATCTTTTCATAGCACACTAACAAATTGCTCTTATGTAAAAAGTACGCGATATGCATACACTGGAATGTATTGATGTGTGTGAAATGAATTCTAAATTGACTGCGTAGATCAATATGGGGGAAAAAATAGCAATTTCTACTGGTAATAACCATTACGTCACGGTGACAGGTCCTAGTTTGATTTAAAATGTGTCTTAGAAAGCCACGGTCTCACATTTTTTTTTCTAGTTTTCTAACCATATTATACAAATACTGAATTCTTAGGCTGTCAGCATGTCATATTATAATATTCAATGCAGATTTTGTCCTTGAAGTTTGTCAACAAAGAGCTGACTTTTGATATGGATGTAAAAAAGCTCTTCTGCCCTCAGGCTTCACTATTGTGAATCACAGTGAAAAAGATGCCTAAAAAGCAAATATGTCATGATTGCCTTCCAACATTGTTCAATGTCTTGTCAGCTGTCAAGGTTATGAGAATAATAAAGTTACAGCCTGGTTGGCATATTTAAGATATGTGACTGCTGTATAACAAGGTAGTATTAAACACTACCCTGAACCTAGACAAATGTAATATCCCCCATAGTGACTCGGTCAAAAATCTTGGTGTTATATTTGATCCTAACTTGTCCTTTCAAACACACTTTGAGAATATTACTAGAATAGCTTTCTACCACCTTCATAATATTGTGAAGATTCGTTCGATGCTGTCCCAATCAGATGCAGAGGTTTTAATCCATGCGTTTATTACTTCTCGGCCTGTCTACTGTAATGTATTGCTTTCTGGTCTCCCGATGTCTAGCATCAAAAGTTTGCAGCTGGTTCAGAATGCGGCAGCTAGACTTTTAACTAAGACCAAAAAGTTTGAGCATATTACTCCTGTATTGGCCAACTTGCACTGGCTCCCAGTCCACTTAAGATGTGACTTTAAGGTTCTCTTATTAACATATAAATGTTTGCATGGACTTGCACCCTATTATCTTTCTTATTTGATTCCCCCTATGTTCCTGCACGGAGTCAGCGCTCGGAAAATACCGGTATACTTGTGACTCCGAGAGCCAAGAAGTCTGCAGGCTCGAGAGCGTTCTCCATCCGGGCCCCGGTGCTATGGAATGCCCTGCCTCCGGAGATAAGATCTGCAACCTCAATGGAAGTTTTTAAATCAAGGCTTAAGACACACTTCTATTCCAAAGTTTATGATTGATGCCCACCTCATATTCTGTATTGTCCTGTCTTTTTCCGACTGCCTGCCTGGTGGTGATACGAAGGAGAAGGACGATTGGAGATGAGTCAGCAGACCAGCGTTTGACCTGAAGCATGTGAACGTCTGCGTGGACCAGCTGGCAGAGATGGGAAACTGCGTCGTGGCCGTCATAGACTTTCTGGACGAGTTTACAGGCTGGGGGCGTCGCTGCTGACATGCACTTTCCGGATAAATTCTCAACATGTTACCTAGCGTTTACTATGTTTGTGTACTGTAATGCTAAATGTAATTCACCCTGGTCATCCTGGAAGGGGGATAGCACTTTTGAGGTCCCTTCTCAAGGTCTCTTTTTTCCTCACACTGAGGTTTTTGAGTTTGTCCTTGCCCTCCTGTAGGTTTAAGATCAGGTAATTATGTCATTGTAATCCCGTGCAGTCCTTTGAGACATTTTTGTGATTAAGGGCTGTATAAATAAATTTGACTTGACTTGAGTTAAAGTGATGCATGTCACCGAAACAATCGCTAATACATCTATAGCTGCATTACACAAAAATTCAGTCACGTGCTTTGAGGTGTGTGTCTGGTGAGGCACAGTCATATTTTCCAACAAATGAATATTTATTTTATTTATTATTTGATTAATGATAGCAAAGAAAAAAATCAATCCATTTCATACTTCACATTATGAGAAAAAAAGGTGCATGCGATGAGAAAAAAAAAAGTTGAAGCAATGAGGAGAAAAAGATGGCGATCCATCGATCAGCTCCCCTTTATATATGGACCAGGGATACTTGACCAGGTCATGCCTCTTTGGGCGGGGTCATGGACATCTGAGACCACCAGAATTCAAATAGCGAAGTTTGAAGTTGGTTAACTTGATAGAAAGCCAGAGAAGGGAAATTTGCGCTATGTTCTCTACTTGAGAATGCCCCAGTCACAAAAGGAAGCGCTTCTGTTTTCCAGGGGAGGGAAAAAAAGGAAAATAAAAACAATACGGGTGAATGTCACTTAGGGCCAGTGTTCCCTCTAAGCTGTGTGCGCAATCGTGCACTGCCTGCAAATTCTCAGCGGACAAGAAAATCTAGCCAGCGCAATGTTCCCTCTAAGCTGCGTGTGTGAGTTTTTAAAGTTTTTTGAGAACCGGCTTCTTCGGCTCGGCTCACTAAAAGGAACTGGCTCTTTCGGGTTGTTTTTGCTTCTTTCATCCCTATACGACCAAATATTATGTAAAATTATGCACAAAATGACTTAAAGGAAGGGCCAATAGAACAAAAAAGAAAAAAAATACCAAAATGAAAAAGTAGTGTAAAGCTGAGAAAAAAAAACAATAGGAAGAGAAAAAAGAAGGAACATTTCAGAAAAAAAGCCAGAAAAAAAGGAAAGAAAGAAACAAAGGAAAAAAAGTAAATAGAGAACAAAAAGAAACAAGTAACAGCTAGGAAATTATAAACACAATGAGATTTTTATAAAAGGGATTAAAAAATGAAAAAAAAAACAGGGAAAAAGAAGAAAAAGTTTGAGTTGCATTTAAATAATTTCCAATTATACCAAGGCAATCTTGTTGCCAACATTGTACTTCCACTCAAAAATGTGATTAAATACAGTTGTGTATCGTGCAACAGACTCAATAAGCCCCAAAAAATGTTAGTATTATGCGCAAAAGGATACCAGGAAAAAAAATGAAATGGAAATCTTGTGAAAGAATTGTAAAAGCAAATGACGTTTGTAACCTTTGCAATGATACATTAGTCAATTCATTTAAAAATGAAAAAAGTTTTTGCATTGCCGGAAACTCAGCAAAATGTAACTTGATATCAAGTTTTGGACATGTTTGATAATGACTTAGTTGCCACACTTGGGATTGCTGTTGCTCACTGTTGTTTCAAGCGTTGCTCACCAATTTTGTGTGAACGATCAGACACGTGGAAATTTACAGGCAACATTGCTTACGGCTGGACGTTGTCGTGATTCTAACTAAAAGCTTAAAGACAGTTTTTTATTGTTGCTTTTTTTTCCCATCATAACACCTACGACGATAGTCAATTTCTAATAAAAGTTTTCAACCTTAGAGACTCACCATCATCATCATCAGCTACACCGCTTATCCTCAGTAGGGTCGCGGGGGTGCTGGAGCCCATCCCAGCAATCACGGGCAGTGGGCAGGGGACACCCTGAACTGGTTGCCAGCCAATCGCAGGGCACACGGGGACAGACAACTCGCTCGTTCATTCACACCTAGGGACAATTTGGACCGGCCAATTCACCTGAAATGCATGTCTTTGGAATGTGGGAGGAAACCGGACTGCCCGGAGGAAACCCACGCAAGCACGGGGAGAACATACAAACTCCGCACAGGAAGTCTGGAGCTGGATTTGAACCCACGCAGGAGGTTCCCAAGACATGAACTGCCGCACATGCGCTAACCACTGCGCCGCCGTGCTGCCCGCACCTTAGAGACTTTTCAATGTTAAATAATTTCCTTGATTACTGGTGTTTTCCTAATGGTCAACATTTTCTGAAAATGAAAGTTCTTAAAAACTCTTCAAGCTTGTGTTTGTTAAAACAAACATCATAGCAAAAAGATTCATTCGGAAGCTTAATATCGAGTTTATGCCGTACGTGACCTTTTCTAAGAACAGAAAGCGAAACATCATATCCATTTGATGCTTTGAATACAAATAGATCCTAATAACATTTTGAGATATGTTTAACTTCCGCTAGAGTCCATTACTGCAAACCCAGGATGAATGAACAAGGGTTGAATTTATGATGTGCGTTATGATTATTTATGCTTGCAATAAATAACCTATGTCAAGATGTATGGATGTAAAATTGCTGAAATATTGCTGAGCTGTAATGACTGTGGCGAAATACAAGGATGAAGAAATTGGGATATGAGTGAGACTGGAAATACTGCATTTAAAACTATGGTTAACTTTGTTGTTATTGTTGCTATTATTATATCATAACTGTTATTATAAATATTATTTTTATTGTTGTTATTATCATTGGTGCCACAGTGATGTTTGGTAACTAGTGGCATTATGACGTTGAGGGATGGGTATTACGAAGATTAGTGTATAGAATATTTGATTATTGGAGCTATTATAATTATTGATATCTGACCTATGTAATAAGTACCGTATTTTCCGCACTATTAGGCGCACCTAAAAGCCTTTATTTTTTTCAAAAGCTGACCATGCGCCTTATAATACAGTGCGCCTTATTTGTGGATCAATATTAAGTCGCAAAGTCTTCCAACTAACTTGCAGCCGCCGACTAGATTTCCCCCCGAACGCCAAGTAGTCCGCGGTGTATGCTGGGATTTATTTACCGGCATTTCATTGGCTAACCAATGTGTCAATCATCATTTGAAATGATCACTATTGGCTAAAGTTATTCGGAGGTCAAGGGGCGGATCATTTTTATCATTTACAGGCTGGCATAGGCTTAAGCTGCAAAACAAAGCCTGCAATTGGCCAAAAAAGATGAATGTGTATAGCACGTGGTTGATGGCATACAGAAAGCATTTTTTACTATTCTGTATTTGTATATATTTTATTCTCCTCGATTTACTAAACTCACAGATATAAGAGGACCATGGCTGCACATTATTATTGAACACAACGACTTCGGTGAGCTACTCTGGCTATATATTTTCCTGTATCTTGTTTCAGATTGAACTTGATGTTTCTGTGATAAGCGGTGCAGATAATGGATGGAATGGAGTGTCTATTTTTAAATTAAACTCAATTCCAAGTGTTTATTGTCATACGCACAGTAAAGTTGCGAGCGAAAAAGAAAATAGAAAATAAGGAATGGTTGGCATTTCTTGAAACCCAAGACTTTAACCTTCCGAATGATGGAACGATGCATTTGAGTGACATCGTACAGACACGTATTTGCGTCTTTGCAAGCTTTGGGAATGTTAAGAGGGTAATAAGTTGGACTGAACTATCCGACTGTTTCGTCCACGTTCCCATTGTAACGCCTTATAATCCGGTGCGTCTTATGTATGTCAAATATAGGACCAAAAACTATTTTTTCTGGGTGCGCCCTGTAACCCGGTGCGCCTTACAGTGCGGAAAATACGGTATATCCGTGAGATTTTGTTAGACACAGGAGGAAAGGATGATTTGTGGGATGTATTTAGTGGGGAAGATGAAGGAGTAGGGAAAATAAGCATCTGCTTCTGACTACCCCTTTTCACATATTATGTGACATTATTTTGTTGACTCATTGTTTGTGTCCTGTTTTTATTTTAATGTTCGAAACAAAGTTTCCAATCATTCATTCATGTACGTGTCTTTAAATGGCCTAAACTGAATAAGAGGAAAAGTCATTCTCATGGAGGCAAAGATGAGTGACGCTCCCCCTAATTAGAGCCGCATTGGCGCTAGCGGGCGAGTGGCAAGAACTGTCTGGTTTTGACAATGATGTGAGATGAATGATAAGCTCGTTTGCAGACAAAATGTGACTAAAAGCGTCCAAGCGAGGGGAGCAAAAACTCCCTTGCTTGTTTAACCCCCGCGGTGTACGCTATCTCGTTCCCGGTTCTGAACTCGACGTTGTCCGGGTCACCCGACTGGAGGTCTTCTGACTACATTGTCTTTTGAAAGACGCACCCTACGGCCATTGTGGTGGTGGGCGTGTATCAATGGTGACATTTACTCGACTGTTCTTGTTGTGCTGAGCTAAAGGTTAATGGTAATTGCTGTTGTTTGGCCGTGACGCAGCAAAGAACTCGGAACACAGTCGTGTAAGTCATCACAGCAGTGGAACTGAATTCATGCTTGCTTTAATTTACAGTTTATTTTGATTTGACTTATGGCAAATGTGTAAGTTCCACACCCATGCCCAGGGTTGGGTAGGGTTACTTTAACTTGATGACTTTTAATTACCGTATTTTCCGCACTATAAGGCGCACCTAAAAGCCTAATTTTTTTTAAAAGCTGACCATGCGCCTTATAATACAGTGCGCCTTATATATGGCTCAATATTAAGTCGCAAGGTCTCACAACTTACGCAACAGCCGCCGACTCGATTTTCCCCCGAACGTGGGGTAGTCCGCAGTGTATGCTGGGATTTATATAACGGCGTTTCATTGGCTAGCCAATGTGTCAATCATCATTTGAATCGATCGCTATTGGCTGAAGTTATTTGGAGCCTCGGATAGGCTGGAGGCCCAAAACAAACCCTGCAATTGGCCGAAAAAGATGTGTCAATCATCCGTTAAATCGACCGCTATTGGCTGAAGTTATTCGGAGCCTCGGATAGGCTAGAGGGCCAAAACAAACCCTGCAAATGGCCGAAAAAGATGACTCTGAATAGCAAGCTTGCTAAAGTACGCCATAAAGAAACATGTTTCATTAGTCTGAATATTTTACTCTCCTGGATTTACTTCACTCACGGTTGTAAAAAGACCATGGTTGCGTATCATTATTGAACGTGAGAACTTAGGTGAGCTATGCGGCTTTATCTTTTCCCAGTATCTTGTTTTAGAACGATCTTGATGTTGCTGTGATGAGTTGAGTGAATCAAACTCAATTCCAAGTGTTTATTGTCATATGCACAGTAAAGTTGCGAGCGAAAAAGAAAATAGAAACTAAGGAATGGTTGGCATTTCTTGAATCCCAAGACTTTAACCTTCCGATTGATATTTGAAACGATGCATTTGAGTGACATCGTACGGACACCGCATCCGCACGTGTCTACGACACGTATTTGCTTCTTTGCAAGCTTTGGGAATGTTAAGGGGGTAATCAGTCTGACTGAATGTTCGATGTTCCCATTGTAGCGCCTTATAATCCGGTGTGCCTTATCTATGGAAGATATAGGACCAAAAACTATTTTTTGGGGGTGCGCCCTATAACCCGGTGCGCCTTATAGTGCGGAAAATACGGTAGTTTTGGATTACGCCAATACCAAATATGCTAATAAAAGACAAAATAAACGACCGTAAATTCCGGACTATAAGCCGTTACTTTTTCCCCAAACGTTCAACCCTGCGGGTTATTCAGTGATGCGGCCAATTTATGTCATTTTTCTAACGGCCGCTAGCGTGTTTAGGAATAAGGGAGCGTGGGACGACGTCTATATGAAAACGTTTCTTTCCGATACTGAGGAAGGTGACTTTGATCGCGTCAGTTACAAAGAGGATGAGGAAGATGGTTTTCCGGGATTTTTACAAGTACGGTATATTTTTCTATCAGACCCGTTGACTGTTTTGCGAGCGTGATGCTAGTAGCGTGTTGCTACCTGTCACAGTCACGGTTTGGGGTGAAAGTTAGATTATTATTTTTATTAAAGCTTTGAAAACTCTCTCAGTGTACCGTCTTTCTTTGTTAATATGTGTAACCATGTATAATATGTATTTGCAACAGTATATTTTGGTAATGTATTTATTTTAGAAACTTATTCTCATATGTTTTGCGCGAGCAAATGAGAAAGAAGGGGCGGGGCAAACGTGGGTTGACGGGAAGTGGAGTAAAAGTGAGACGTGTTTGTGGACGCGGCCGACAATAGTGGATATATATTTTTCCCACCCTAACCTTTGGAAATATACACTTTTTTCCTTGGATTACTTTCAACGGGCACCTGGACTCTGTAGGTCTGCATCAAACGTTAACTACCGGTATCATTTTCTGTCATTTTACCAGCTGTGGTTTTTGGACTGTGTACTATATATTCAGTTACAGTCGCAAAACTTATAGTCGGTTTTGGGTTACTTTTGTAACTACATGTTTTAATGTGGGCGCATGCGGCTTATACACAAGTGCGGCTTGTGTAAGTACAAAAGCGGTTATTCTTTTAAAATGTGGTGGGTGCGGCTTATAATCAGGTGCGCTCTATAGTCCCGAATTTACGGTAATTATGAATAAAAGATGACTCACAACACGTGGTAAGCCTTCTCTCCTGGCTTTGATCTCTTGGATCTCCGGGAAAAACGAACATAAAATGCGACAGAAACAAAATGAAAATAAATCCAAACAACTTGCCAACATCATTTTTGCCGTTCCGTGTATTCCGTTACTCCCCAAGCCCGCACAAAATTGAGTCATTTTATTCTTATTTAGTTTATTTTGTCTTTTATTTGCATATTTGGAGGAAACCCACACAGGCACGGATTTGGTAGCTGGATTTGAACCCATGACCATAGAACTGTGCTGCGGACGCGCTAACCACTCAGCTGCTGTGCTGCTGTATCTAATCAATCTAAAAATTTAAAATCTTTATTTTTAGTTCGAAATTAATGTATGAACCCCCAGGGTCTTTCTGTATGTGTTTGTATGTGAAGTAAATGCTCTGAAACAGCAGAATCATTTTTTGTGAACATTTAGAGAGTTTCACTTTAGGCCTCCGAGAGTGTCTTTAACTAGGTTTCATCAAGGCACCCCTAAAAATACCAACAAAAGCAATAGGGGCAATAGCTCAGGAGGTAGAGCACTCGTCTTGGGATCATGGGATCCCAGTTCGAATCCCCGCTTGTCCGTGTTACATGTCGAAGTGTCCTTGGGTAAGACACTGAACCCCTAATACCCCCAATAAGCAGGTTAGCGTCTTACATGGCTGCAATACAAGGCCGCTATTGGGAAATGTGAAGCACATTGTAAAGCGCTTTGGGAAGTCATTGACTTGAAAAGCGCCACATAAATGCAGATCATTTCATTTCAATAAACATCTGCTTTTGTGGGGTCTCTAAGCCATCTGGCAGCCAAATTGGGTGCTGCAGTTCCTGACCACCTACCACTCCAAGAAGCCAAATCCAATCTTCTGTCAGCCTGCTTGTTATGCCAATTGTTATGATCAAAAAGCAGTTGATCTCCAGCCTCTAATTTTACCAACCAATTGGTCCAAATCTGCCAAGTCCTTGCTCCAAAAATCATGATTTGAATTAATTTTCGATGTGATTGCATTGCCCCTACTTGGGATACCGAACATGAAAGCCACATCAGGCCCCTCGCCTCACTCCGACAGAAGGCGGCCTTATGGGGGGTGGGAGTGGGACCAGATAACAGAAGGGTCTTTGTTCGGGTTTACATGTCAAATTCTTTGTTGATATCCGGCCAGGATTCGTCAGTGAATCCCTCCCCCCCTGGACCGAGCAAAAACTGTAGCGGCACAATGCCTGGCAACTCTGGAGACATCATCAGCAAACAATTGTGAGATAATGCAAACAAGAGCATTTATATGCATTTGGATCCGCATATGCAAATTAGGTCGTGAATATTTTAGAAAAGAAGAAAAGTAGAGGGTATGGCATAACAAAACAGTGCTTAACTCAAAGGGGACAAAATGCGTTATTTAGCGGCTTCTAGTGGTAAAACTGACTTCATGGCTTTAAATAATAAACAGAAGTAGAGCAACCATCATGTAAATACACATATATATATATATATATATATATATAATAATAATAATAATAATAATTTCCTTGTATTGTCATTCTGTGTAACAATGTACACAGAACGAAATGTCGATTGCACCTGACCCGTTGTAGCGAGCCGATGCAGCCGCAGCCAACAGAGGGCGCCGCCGACCACTTTTTAAGTCTTAGGAATGACTCGGCCGGGGCGCGAACCACCGACCTCCCAGTTTCAAAGCGGGCGCCTTACCATATATATATATATATATATATATATATATATATATATATATATATATATATATATTCTTGGGAACCTCCTGTGTAGGTTCAAATCCAGCTACCAGACTTCCTGTGCGGAGTTTGTATGTTCTCCCTGTGCTTGCGTGGGTTTCCTCCGGGCACTCCTATTTCCCCCCACATTCCAAAGACATGCATTTCAGGTGGATTGGCCGGTCCAAATTGTCCCTTAGTGTGAATGAGCGAGCGAGTTGTCTGTCCCTGTGTGCCCTGCGATTGGCTGGCAACCAGTTCAGGGTGTCCCCTGCCCACTGCCCGCTGGGATGGGCTCCGGCACCCCCACGACCCTACTGAGCATAAGCGGTGCAGCTAATGAGATGATATATATATATATATATATATATATATATATATATATATATATATATATATATATATATATATATATATATATATATATATACCACAGCCATATCCCCCTAGTGGGAGGTCATTTCTGACTCTTTTTGGGAGATTGATTCAGAGGAGGGGATTCCCAGCCCCCTCGCTCAACCCAACTGATGTGTTGGGAGTCATTAGGTGAGCAAACCCCCCAATTCCAACCCCTAATGCTGAACGCCAAGCAGGAAGGCAATGGGTACCAATGTTTAAGTCTTAGGTATGACTCGGCCGAGGCTTGAACCACAACCTCCCAGTCTCGGGGCGGGCGCCATACCCCCAAGGCCACCGAGCTGGTCATATACATTTTTTAAATACTCGCAGGTCGAAAAATTTGCATTGATTTTACCTGGTGTAGAGTGGTCGGACTGGTACTGGGCCTCACTGAAAGAAAATAACTGCCTTTAATTTTAACTTTGACAAGGTTTAACATTTATACTGTAATCGAGCAATGATTGATCAGTCGACAATTGCCGCTGACCTCATCAGCCCAGCATTGGGTACAACAGGAATCGAACCCGGATCGAAATAGTGTCCACTACAACGGGAGGGTTGGGGATGACATGGAAAAAGGCATTAGATTGTGTTTCATCATCACAGTATTTTTACCAACAGTGCCCTGTTGTCTAACATTGCAATGTAGCATTTTGGGAAAGAGTTCAGCCAAGTCGAGGTTGTACAATTTGGTACTGTGAGTAAAAACAGTGTGATGATATATTACAATTTAATGTCCTTTTTCATGTCATCTAGATCAATGATGATCTAGTAAGGGGTGGCCAACCCGGTCCTCAAGAGCCGCATGTCCTGCATGTTTTGGAGGTTTCTCAGGTGATGCAAATTTTAAGATTGTTTGCAAGCTGTGCGGGAGCTTGATAATGACCCAGGTGATTGGGATCACCTGTATTTGAACAGAGAAACTTCAAAAACATGCAGGACATGCGGCTCTTGAGGACCGGGTTGGCCACCCCTGATAGTTAATACCCGTTGAATTTAGGCGAATCAACCTTATTATCACTGTTGTTGTGGATCGTCTGGAGTCGGCTTGCATAAGGAACGCATTAGGATAGAAAAAAGGAAATTCCAACTTGTTTACCCCGAGTGCAAATGTTGACGAATATTATTATTAATGATCGCCTTGGACGAAACTGGCGTTCGTCCTGCCAAGATTTCTTGGCAGGGAGTAGGCCAGGTCAAACCGACCCAAGACATCTCTTGGAAGCCGTCCTCAAAACAATTCGTGGTAGTTATATGGTGGTGGCGTGGATGTACACGTGCACGGGGGATGGACGAGAACTAATACTGATGTTGTATTAGGATATAAAAAGCCACCCGTCTCTGAAGACAAGGAGAGACTTCAAGATTCCTGCTGCAATAAATGAACCTTCCCTCTGACGTCACGACTCCATTGAACCTAGTTTTTCAAGTATTATTAGTATATTGTGGGGCAAATTGATCGAGCTGTTTCCACAATACTGTCACTCGTACCATTATTAATGGTATTATTGGCAGGGCCACATGAATGTTAGACATCAAACCGGTTTGTGGTACAGAAAATGTTGTGGTCCACTGATGTAGAGGATATTTGCACTCTGGAAAGAGCTCCCTCCCCGCTGGATGCCAGGGGACTGAGTAAGTAGGCTCGAATGGTTTGAAGTTGAAGTTCCAACAATGGTATATTAGAATTTATCCATTTTCTGCTAAAATAATAAATAATGTCAAAACATTTGCCTTTAGAATTGTGCCTAAAGATTGCATCAATCAACTGTCTAATCTTGACCAAGAAAGCCTAGGTAATTATAGGCCAATGTCAAAACTGCCATTTTTTTGCAAAATTACTTATCTCACTGGTGGCTAAGTGAGTATTTAAGTCAGATCACTGTCCTCAAAGTTGCCTCAAATACAATAGAATGCTTCCTCACCCCCAGGCAAAAGGTGGGATGGTGGTTGCTTTCTGGACCTTTTTTGTGCACAAAGGGGGTCAAAACGCTATCACCTACCTTTGGAGTCGGCTCTGTCTTCCCACTTCTTCATACTTTTTTGATGTTTCATTTTTGAAGTCTGCGTACTGTTTACATAGTTCCCTTGGACTGAAGTTAAGCAAAAAAAACGCTTGCTGCCAGAAGTTAACTTACAGGTAATGGAAAATAAGACCTACCCTTTGTCACTTCGAGCTTTGTATCGCCGACAAATACTGAAATTCTGGCTTTAAACCAACCTACAGGAATCCACGCTTTTCTTTTCTTTACTGTCTCCTGTTTTGAGTTTTATTTGTTTCCCTCTATTAACTTTCAACAAACCTTCTACAAATCCAGCTCTTTTCTACCATTCTACTAGCAAACGACAGGGAACGCTTTTTAAGTATTTATTCAGATATGAGTTGATTTGATAAAAGGGAATACTGATCTGATTAGAATAAGGGCCGGTTTTCTAACAGTCCGATGAGTTTTGGCCTAAGTAAGTTGAAACAAGCTGTGTTGTTTTCCCGTCTTTCATTCTCCTCACCCCACGTGTGCCTATCTTACCCACTTTCCCTAAATTGTATCATTTAGCCCCAATGTCTTGTTTTATCCAATTTTCTTCTGTAGATCTGTAGCACACAATTTCCCCTGAGTATCAGAGTGTGTGTGTGTCTTGATTAAAATGCAAATCGTATTTTTAAAATACATATTTGCCACGAAGAAAATCAGTGTTCCCTCTAAGCTGCGCGCGTGTGCAATCGCACATTCTCAGCGCATAAAAAAATCTAGCCAGCGCACAAAAATCAGGGCTCAAAATAACTAATTAAGAAGCGACTTAAGTCAAAGTTACAGTGCATGAAGGTAAAAATACAGGGGTTCCCCTGACGTTGTGTCCTAAATGCGGTATTTTGAAGTCGAGTCGAATTAGAACGAAGTTGAGTAAAGTTAGTAGAGTTTGTCGAGAACCGGCTTCTTCAGCTCGGCTCACTAAAAGGATCCGGCTCTTTCGGGTCCTAAACGGCTCTTTAGGTTGTTTTTGCTTCTTTAATCCCAACATGACCAAATATTATGTAAAATTATGAACAATGACTTAAAGGAAGGAGGGAATAGAACAAAAAAGAAAAAAATACCAAAATGAAAAAGTAGTGAAAAGCTGAGAAAAAAAGAAACAAAAGGAAGAGAAAAAAGGAAGGAACAATTTAGAAAAAAGGCCAGAAAAAAAGAAAAGAAAGAAATATAGGAAAAAAAGTAAATAGAGAACAAAAAGAAAAAAGTAAGGGCTAGGAAAAAATAAACACAATGAGACTTTTTTTTAAAGGAATTTAAAAAAAAAGTAGAAAAAAACACAGAAAAAAGAAGAAAAAATTTGTGTAGCATTAAAAAAATTTCCAATCATATCAAGTGAATCTTGTTGCCAACATTGTACTTCCACTAAAAAATGTGATTAAGTACAGTTCTGTATCTTACAACCGACTCAATAAGCCCCCAAAATGTTAATATTATGCGACAAAAGATATCAGGAAAAAAAAGAAATGGATATCTTGTGAAAGAATTGTAAGATCAAACGACGTTTGTAGGCCATACAACCTTTGCAATAACACATGAGTCAATTCATTCAAAAGAGAAAAATAATTTTGCATTGCCGGAAACTCATCAAAATGTAACTCGATGTCAAGTTTTGGACATGTTTGATAATGGATTAGTTGCCACACTTGGGATTGCTGTTGCTCACCGTCGTTTCAAGCGTTGCTCACCGACTTTGTGTGAACGCTCAGACCCGTAAGGAAAATGACAGGGAACATTGATCGTAACATTATGCAACTCGATTTTATGTATGACATGACTCCAAGTTAATTCAAATAATTGATTATAAACAGGGTTTTTACCCTCCAGAATTTAAATATTTATTTGGATTAGATTCACCCCCCCCCCACCACACACACTTTTCCACATGTTGACATCAACATGAGTTAACAGTTGTTGGCATAATGAGAATGTGATCAGTTCATTCATTAAACCTTTAACACTCCTGGCCTTGTGTTAAAAAAGCGAATGTGAGATAGAAAATGAACCGTTTTTTATACATACAAACACACACTTGCAAAAAAATTTAAAATTAAATTTGCGATGAAACACAAACATGAAAAATACTTCTTTTTTTTTTACAGGAACAAGAAAAACTTCATATACAATTAACTGCTCCGACGCTCCCATAAATCACGACTGCAAGAAGGCTTAGAATGATTATTTTCCATATTTAAGTTTTGTTGGATAAAAGTTCATTCCACATTGTCTGTTTAGCAAAACTGTTTGTAGAAAAAATAATATAGAATCCAGGGACAAACTCACATGAAAGCTGGTCATTCTTCTTTGTTCCTTTTTTTCCTTCTGTTTGTCCCATTCCGGCGAAAATCCATGTCAATAAATAAATACAACATTAAATAAATACATAAATACAAACGCCTTATTAAAATAACGTTTTTTTTCTCAAAAGGACTGCCCTGATCATCTGTGATTTCCACAGGGTTGGGTAGGGTAACTTTAACTGGATTACTTTCAATTACTTTTTGATTACTCCAATACCAAATATGCTGATAAAAGACAAAATAGACTAAATATGAATAAAATGGGGGCAGCACGGCGGCGCA
Source organism: Urocampus carinirostris (assembly GCF_059441175.1). Lineage (NCBI taxonomy): Eukaryota > Metazoa > Chordata > Actinopteri > Syngnathiformes > Syngnathidae > Urocampus > Urocampus carinirostris. The sequence continues at coordinate 43,768,263 of NC_142354.1, forward strand.
GTGGTTAGCGCGTGTGCGGCACAGTTCTGAGGTTGTGGGAACCTCCTGCGTGGGTTCAAATCCAGCTCCCGGCCTTACTGTGCGGAGTTTGTATGTTCTCCCCGTGCTTGCGTGGGTTTCCTCCGGGCACTCCGGTTTCCTCCCACATTCCAAAGACATACATTTCAGGTGGATTGGCCGGTCCAAATTGTCCCTAGGTGTGAATGAGCGAGTGAGTTGTCTGTCCCAGTGTGCCCTGTGATTGGCTGGCAACCAGTTCAGGGTGTCCCCTGCCCACTGCCCAATGATTGCTGGGATGGGCTCCAGCACCCCCGCGACCCTATTGAGGATAAGCGGTGCAGCTGATGAGATGAGATGAATAAAATGATGACTCACAACACGTGGTAAACTTTCTCTCCTGGCTTTGATCTCTTTGATCTCCGGCAAAACTAACATAAAATGCCACAGAAACAAAATGAAAATAAATAGATAAAGCTTCCTAACATCATTTTTGCCCTTCCATGTGTTCCGTTACTCCCCAAGCCTGCACAAAATTTAGTCATTTTATTCATTTTTAGTTTATTTTGTCTTTTATTAGCATATTTGGTATTGGAGTAATCCAAAAGTCATTGAAAATAATCAAGTTAAAGTGACCCTACCCAACCCTGGATTTCCAGTATGGCAAACAAAGAAAAAACAACAGTTGAGGAAATGGATGATGTCACTGGTTTGAGGGTGGGCACTATGTGGCCAAAAATATTGGGACCCCAGGCGTAATTCTTTTTTTTTTTTTTATACTATTGAAGCCAACAGGGATTCGAACATAAAAACTTGGTTCAACAGTGCATCACAGGAGTGCGAACAAACTAAAAAAACACCAGGAAAACAAGAAAATGAGCTCAGGCAAAACGGTCATTTCAGTCATTGGCTTTAAGTACACGTAGATAACTTCTCTGGATTAATTTACAATCAACCCCAGCAGTAGTGTAAAGAACCTGGTAAAGTTTTTTTGGTGCTACTCTGACTTGCAGTCATCCAGCTAGGCCGTCATTTTTCCTCAAAAATCATATTCTCAGGTAGTACTGTGTTGACGTTGTGACTTTAAAAGGCTCTGAAGTTGGTCATGCTTATAGGCTAGAGTTTAGCATTGGTTCCATTAGTAGGCCCTGTTTATTGTATGGAAAAATAGCAGTTTAGGGGCGGCAGTAGCTCAGGAGGTAGAGCGCTCGTCTTGGGATCAAGGGATCCCTGTTCGAATCCCGGCTCGTCCGTGTTACATGTCGAATTGTCCTTGGGTAAGACACTGAACCCCTCATACCCCCAATAAGCAGGTTAGCGCCTTACATGGCTGCAAGGCCGCTATTGGGAAATGTGGAGCACACTGTAAAGCGCTTTGGGAAGTCATTGACTTGAAAACGCAGATCATTTCATTTCAGTTAAACTACCAAATAGGTACCATCACAGTCACTGAGTGGATACAATTACCTTTCCTCTTTACAAGGGTGTCAATTCCTCCATAAAACCAGTGTTTAGAACCAGTGTTTGGTGATACTGATAAACCCCAACCCTGGATGATTGTAGTTTGATTTATTGCCATGAGTATGTTTGACATGAGGCTGGTCCTAAACTTTTAAGTAGTACATTAGATGAGATTATTATTCTATAAGCGTGTGTCATGAACCACAGGTTATCTTTCGACCAAAAAGATAAACAATCAATCCCATGCCATTGAAACCACTGTATTGTAACCTTGACGTATGCATGGAACCCCTCGGTTTCTCATGATGCTGCTTCTTTAATTGGTGAATAAGTAGTAAAACGTAAACCACAATGAAGGGGGCTATACAATTAAACTAATGCCGACAGTTCACCTATACTTGCCTCAATGCGATTAGACTCTTTCTCATCAGACTACATAGCTATAAAATTGAACCTCCCAAAGGGAAAGATGTATTACAAGAGCTTTTATTGATTGGAGATTCCAAAATCCTGTTGTGAGAGGTGGAATTAGCTAAGAGCTATTTTCGTGTGGATTGATCTTCCTGGTGCAGTCTAAAGAACAGATAGCTTTTCACTATTATACTATCTTTCAGATCTGATTTCCCCTGATTTTCCAGCCTTCGTTCTGAGAGCGCCGGTCTTCTGGTGATCCCATGAGCCAAGAAGTGTTTTGCTGGTTCGAGAGCGTTCTCCATCTGGGCACCGGTGCTGTGGAATGCTCTGATCTGCAACCTCAGTGGAAATGTTTCAATCTAAGCTTAAAACTCACTTCTACTCTATAGCATATGAATAACCTAAACTTTCCGTGGACAATATCTCTGTATTATTTGCGATTGCAACATCCTCTGCGGTCTGGTAATCCTGGAAGGGGGATACCTCATGTGTGGTCCCTTCTCAAGGTTTCTTCATTTTCCTCATGTTGAGGTTTTTTGAGTTTTTCCTTGCCCTCATGTTGGTTCCAGATCAGGGGATGTTGTAATAATAGTCTGAAAAATCCTGTGAGGCCCTTTGAGACTCTTTGTGATTAAGGGCTATACAAATAAAAATGACTTGACTTGACTATTCAAAACCATTCTAAGGTATGCTGACATTGGCTATGGAGAATCTGCCTTGATGCATTGAGATCCTTTGGTTTTCTCAATAGAGTTTTTGTTACTAACATGTGTCCCTGTTTCATTTTGTTTTCCAGGAATGCTGTCAGTCTGCTGTTAAACTTTCCACTATAATAGTTGTTGCTCCCATTGTTTTTTTGAACTTACCCTTACTATTCGGTTCCTGTAAACTTCTTCTCCAGCTAACTTTTCACTCCAACTACTCTGTTTTTACAAGGCAAAAGTTTATTTTGTTTCATGTTTCTGTCTAACAAAGAGGGTTTGTCCTTCAATTGAATCCAACAAATACTTGCTCATGTAAAGTTCAGTTTGTTCGGATATCCATGCAGGGGGAGATTCTTTTTGGAGCTGTTCAATTTGATTGTTATTATTTTGTCTGTGTGTGCTTTGTGTCCAGTTCGAGGTGTACCCCACCCTTTTAGTTTACCTGTGGCGAGACGAAGAGATCTGCCATTAAAATCAAACCAACATTTCTATCTCATCTTTGTTGTCCCAATACCTTTGTCCACAAAAAAGCAACTGTTGTTGAATACTAAATTACTATAGAGACAGTCATTTCCCGCAGTTTTTTTAAACTTTAGTTTGCTCACCTACAAATCTTCGTAATTAACATTTCAGTTTTCTCACAGCTCTCTATTTAATTCCTAAATAGGGGACCTTAGAAAAGCCAAAACATAGTCAGAGAACCCAAGTGAGATAAGGAGGTCTGTGCTATGTGTTTTAGGAAAACACAAGACAAAATAAGAGTGGGATGTATACAAAGTCTGTCAGCAGGATCGTACGTTCTGCTAGGACCCGTCCTCCTCAGCTTTTGCTGGTGCATAGTAGCCGGCCAGTTGCCTGAAACGTGGCCCCCAGTCACTGAGGTAGGAGAAATCCTGCTCGGATGTGGTGGACAGTGTGTGGATGGAGCTGAGAGACAGGGCGGGTGAGCTGCTGCCCTCAAAAGCGTACGTCTGGAACGAGTCATAGGGGGGCACCGACAGATCAGCGTCAGCCTGCTCCACCTTTTTGCGGATGTAACCTTTGAAAAGGGAAAAGTCGGCGGCCGAACACGAGGCCGGTGCCTCCGTGCCGCCCGGCATGCGGTTAGCCTGCAACCAGCGTGGTAGCGTACGGATGTCGGGGAGTGAGTCAGCGGGAGCGTTGTTTTTGGCCTCAGGGAAGTCGTAGAGATTCCGGAGTGCGCTCATGTCGTATGCCTGAGTGTCCTGCTCGCCACCGCCTTCGTCGTTGTACTTGATGACGTTGTCCCGCATGTCCTCCTCGTCTTCAGCCATCCGCTGGCCTTTCCGGTGGCGTTTGAGGGTCAGGATGAGCAAGACTAGGACTGACAAAAAGGGGGAGAAATAGTCAGTAAAAAGACAGTCCCTAAAGACTTGCCCTGGGTATGACAGTTTTAATCATCAGTCTATCTCCATCCAACCTGAAAGAGGGCATATCGATTCTAAATGAATGAAAAAAGGCAATTCAACTCACTAAAAGGCATGACTAAAATTGACAGAACCGTTGAATCATTCACAGATGGCTTGATTTTGCTTTTGGTTTAACACTATTTTACCCAATTTCAATTCTGCTTGTAATGTTTTGCGTTTTCTATCCCTCTCGACGTGTGCAATTTAAAATGTTTTGTTGTGCAAACCAAAACTCATATTTGACAAAAAACAAACAAACACACAAATACAGTCCCAGAGCTTCCAATGTACGCATCATGTCCTCTTCTGACCTGGGTTGGACCTCTTTGCTTTGTACACTCTGCACGTTGCACTGGGCAGGTCTTCCGCTGCGATACAAGGAGACACATCTGCAATGTTTCTGTTTCTTCTCAGCACCACAACTCTGTCCGTGGGATTAAAGATTTTAACAGGCACCCATCCATCTCCCCAGAGTGGAGTTACAACTCGTCCGACAAGGACTTGTCTGGGCCCAGCCTTAGATTGGGTTGCCCGCCGACATCCCGGCCGACTCAGGTAACTTGCCCCAAATAAGGTACTCGGTCCGTGGATTCAGCGTCACGCAACTCTTGATTTTCACTGTCCCTACTTTATCTGGAATGCAATCACCTCTCCATCTCTCTGTTTTAGAAAGCATTGACAGGAATTGACTGTGGTCATCAGACAGACCATTGTCAGGAGTGGAAACTAATCTCCAATAGCCTTCAGTGCTATTCAATTGAGTCAGAATATGTTCGATGACATTGGTGCCGTGACTCGTGACTTCTATCAAGCTCTCCGAACCGAGGACTGTCCTACCTCATCGTTTCATGGAGCCATCAGCTCACAGTATTTGAAATTTTAGTTACATGAACGCTTCTGTTAAGCTCATTACAGTGCAGTGTCACAGTGATGCAGATAACTAAGTGTGTATTGCACAAACCCTACGATACCAAACTGTATGTAACATCCTATATGCCGACATTTCTCGGGTAAATTTCGTGTAAATTATAACTATAACCTTATCCTTCTTGTTTTATAACCAAATGTCAGGTTTTCTATGTAAATCTCTTGATTTTCTGTCTTAAGGTAATTAGCTTGTTTTTATATTATTAAATATAAAAACAATGTTTCTCATACAAACACACACATAAAGTAACATTTCAACAATGAGTGTAATTATATCTCCGGTACTTTTAACAATCTTGTATTCTTTTATTTTGAAATCGTGTTCTTGTCAACTGTTTCCTCTGACGTGAATAAACACTCCCCTCTCTCTCTGTTCGGGACCTCAGCCAAGTAGGGCGTGAGTTTTTTGCTCCCACCATCATGTCGAATTAAACTATATACATGAATTTTTTCTGTGCAAATATAGCCACTAAATAGTTTTAATAATGTCTATCCCTGACACCTTATCTTCTCTGTTCCTTTATCTTCTTGGTTTCTTTATCCTCACTGTGAATGTGAAACTGGAGTGTCATGCCCAATTTCGTTGTCACAATATGTTAACCAATTTTGTAGCAATGACAATAAAGGTATCTCATCTCATCTAATCTCATTAGCTACACCGCTTATCCTCAGTAGGGTCGCGGGGGTGCTGGAGCCCATCCCAGCAATCATCGGGCAGTGGGCAGGGGACACTCTGAACTGGTTGCCAGCCAATCGCAGGGCACACAGGGACAGACAACTCACTCGCTCATTCACACCTAGGGACAATTTAGACCGGCTAATTCACCTGAAATGCATGTCTTTGGAATGTGGGAGGAAACCGGAGTGCCTGGAGGAAACCCACGCAAGCACGGGGAGAACATACAAACTCCGCACAGGAAGTCTGGAGCTGGATTTGAACCCACGCAAGACATGAACTGTGCCGCACATGCGCTAACCACTGCGCCGTATATTTTATTCTATTCTATTCTATTTAAAAAAATGATTATCATTGACATATTTGGGATTCTTGACAAGAAATGGATTTAGCTGATAAAAATAACCTGGACATTGAAGTAACATGCAGCAAAAATTAAACTTGAATTTATTTTCTTAGGCTTTGTAATAAAACAACCCTTGCACCATAAATATTATCCAATCAGCGCCACCGATGTACGGTTAACTTTGAGTGGACTTCTGTGCACAGCAGACAACCAGCAGGAGACTCGTTTCGACATATAGTCAAGTTTTTCATTTAAATTCATGAAAATAGATTTTGCAGCTTGGCCCAAAAATATGACTTAAAGGGGGGAAGGTTTGAGCTTTATATCAATACTCATTCACTGAAGAAAGTAAAAGGGAGATGATGTATCAGCACTTTGAAATACGTGAAATTACAGGAAAAAAAAAGATTATGTGTTTTTATTCAGCTGCCATTAGTTTATATTTACTGATTTGTTTTGTAGTGCATGCTATTCAGTACGAACAGTTGCTTGGCGTTTGAGTAGTCTGTGTGTTTTTGATATAGAATTAAAAAAAATAATAAGGTAGTAGGTTATAGTGGGTCGCCTTTTTGCATCTTCAGGAATCAATGGCTAGCGCAGTTGTTAGATGGAAAAGTTCATGGTAGCTTCGGAGGCGGAGAACTTTCCATCCATACATTTTACTCTCTATATGCATGTGCAATATTGAGACTGGAGGATGTAATTGAACCTACAATCTTTATATATGTAACGTATTTTCCGCATTAAAAGGCGCACCTAAAAGCCTTTATTTTTTTCAAAAGCTGACCATGCGCCTTATAATACAGTACGCCTTATATATGGATAGATATTAAGTCGCAAAGTCTCGCAACTAAGGCAAGCAGCCACCGACTAGATTTTCCTCCGAAGGCGAAGTCGTCCGCGGTGTATGCTGGGATTTATATACCGGCGTTTCATTTCCTAACCAATGGGTCAATCATCATTTGAATCAGTCACTATTGGCTAAAGTTATTCCGAGGTAAAGGGGTGGATCATTTTTATCATTTACAGGCTCGCATAGGCTAAAGGGGCGAAACAAAGCCTTCAATTGGCCGAAAAAGATGAATGTGAATCACACGTTGGGTTGCACTACGGCATAGAGAAAACATTTTTTACGATCCTGTATTTGTAAATATTTTACTCTCCTGGATTTACTACACTCACGGTTGTAAGAAGACCATGGTTACGTATCATTATTGAAAGTGATGGCTGCAAGAGAACTTAGGTGAGCTATGCAGCTTTATATTTTCCCGGTATCTTGTTTTAGAACGATCTTGATGTTTCTGTGATGAGTCTATTTTTAAACTAAATTCAATTCAAAGTGTTTATTGTCATTGGGACAGTAAAGAACCCCGTTTCCCTGCACAATAAAATTCTTACTTTGCTTTCCACACAGTTGCCAGCAAAAAATAAAATGGAAACTAAGAAATGTTTGTCATTACTTGAATCCCAAGACTTTAACCTTCCAAATGATATTTGGAACGATGCTTTTGAGTGATTGGTGACGTTGTACAGACACTGTTTCCGTACATATCTTAGACACGTATTTGCTTCTTTGCAAGCTTTGGGAATGTTAAGGGGGAAAAAGTTGGACTCAACTATCGGACTGTTTAGTCCATGTTCGCGGTGTAGCGCCTTATAATCCGGTGCGCCTTTTGTATGGAAAATATAGGACCAAAAACTATTTTTTGGGGGTGCGCCCTATAACCCGGTGCGCCTTATAGTGCGGAAAATACGGTATAAGTAAAATTGATTTTATCAATCTACTGTGGATATGTATCAATTCAAGTTAATATAAATAAACTATTTTAAAATGAGAAAATCAAGTCCAACTTCCAAGGAACAGAGATTTTTTAAAAATCTAATTTTATGACTGAGACAAAGGATGATTTTTAATTGTTTTTAAACGAAATTAGATTATTTTATCAAGGGCTTTTTACAACAATTGTAGAATACTATGATTTATTAATTGATAAAGGCTAAGCATATTGAATCAAAATCAACACAAAACTCTTGTAGCATCTTCAAGATAGATAGTTGTCCATAGAAGATGCCTCCACTACATCCAGTCTACATCCTCTGGAGAACAGATTTCATTTTAGGAAACCAGCCAGCTTGTGAGATTTGTGACAAGTCAGAAAAATGCTCAACTTTCAGCTTCGATGCAAAAAAGACAAAGTGCAGACAATAAACTGAAAAAGCGCTATAAAAAAAGAGGGTGCGTAGATGAAAATCAGGGGAGCGTAACAGCAAATCGATGTCAACATTTCCCTTGAACTTTTTTCATGCAGTTTCAAAGTAAAACCTTTTTTTTTTATAATTCAAACGTTTTGTTCGCTTCTTTTGAGTTTTGTTCACGCTTGAAGAAGCTCTGCTTGTCTCTTTTTGCCACAGATCTGATTCCATGCAACTACTGTAAGCAAAATTTTAACAGCCATGTCCAATATGCACTGGCAAGAACGTATGTCAGATTTTTAAAACACATACAATAGGCATCAATATGATTTTATCTTTTCCTTATTCAATAAGGTATTTAAGTAGGACAGCTTAATAGCAATGTCTCTCCTAAGCAAAGCGTCCACTGGCATTGTGCTCTGGATCATTGTTCCCTGTAATTTTCCTTAAGGGTCTGAGCGTTCACACAAAGTCGGTGAGCAACGCTTGAAACAACAGTGAGCAACAGCAATCCCAAAGGCGGCAACTAAGTCATTATCAAACATGTCTAAAACTTGACATCACGTTACATTTTGCTGAGTTTCCGGCAATGCAAAATTATTTTCTCTTTTAAATGAATTGACTCATGTACGATTGCAAAGGTTGTACGGCCAACAAACATCGTTTGTTCTTACAATTCTTTCACAAGATATCCATTTCTTTTTATTTCCTGATATATTTTGTCGCAAAATATTAACATTTTTGGGGCTTATTTATTTGGTTGTAAATACACAACTGTACTTAATCACATTTTTTTTTGAAGTACAATGTTGGCAACAAGATTCACTTGATATCATTGGAAATTATTTGAATGCAACACAAACTTTTTCTTCTTTTTTCCGTGTTTTTTTCTCCTTTTTTAAAATTCCTTTAAAAAAAAATCTCATTGTGTTTATTTTTTTCCAAGCTGTTACTTTTTTCTTTTTGTTCTCTATTTACTTTTTTCCTACATTTCTTTCTTTTCTTTTTTTCTGGCTTTTTTCTAAATGTGTCCTTCTTTTTTTCTCTTCCTTTTGTTTCTTTTTTTCTCAACGTTTCATTACTTATTCATTTTGGTATTTTTTTCTTATTTTTTGTTCTATTCCCTCCTTCCTTTAAGTCATTTTGTTGGTGCACAAAAATGCGCTTTGGTTTCCTGGACAGGTGAGTGAAGAAAAACAACATGTTGACTTATTTATTTTTAGTGAGAAATTGTCATTTTAAAATCGCCAAAAGCCTCCGTCAACATTTAAGTGGGCATTGAGGGATCATCCACACAGGAATTTCCACCATTACTCCCAAAATGCTACCTTTTGGAACAGAATCACCCAATAATTCCTGACGATGGCCACTATTTGTAGTCTAAGTGCTGCAAAAGTCACTTCCCTGCTCACTTAAAAAAATCCTTGTGAGACGAGAGGGACCTAATTCAAAATGGAATGTCTGCACACCAGTTCTTGATGATAGCCTCCAATCACTCTTCTCTAGGAAAGCAGTGCCCCTAACCATTGTTTTTATTGTCCTCCACTGTGAATGAACTAAATGAATTGTCACAGGGTTTGGATGGGAAACGGTTGCGTGTCAAATTGCAGCGCGTACCACCACGCATACTAAAGCGGGCTAATGAGACAAGAGTCTGTGGGCAAAGTGCTCACAACCTCATCATATGTACAGATGCTACTTCTGCAAAGAGAGCATTCATGACAAATTTAACCTTGTTACAAATCCTCCGTGAAGAGCCACACAGACACTTGAACTTGTAGCTAGCATCTGGGCAGTTAACTTGGAAGTTAGCTTGTGTAGCCAATGGAGTGTTGGGATTGTTGACGCGTTCTTAAGGATGGGCTGGGCATTCGTATGATGCGGCAGGGGTAAACCAGTGAAAGCTGTCGGCCCCTGCTGTTGAAATGAAATGATCTGCATTTATATAGGGCTTTTCAAGTCAAGACTTCCCAAAGCGCTTTACAGTGTGCTTCACATTTCTCAAAAGCAGCCGTGCAGCCACGTAAGGCGCTAACCTGCTTATTGGTGGCATTAGGAGTTCAGTGTTTTACCCAAGGACACTTCGACATGTAAAACGGTAGGAGCCGGGATTCGAACTGCGATCTCTTGATCCCAAGACGAGCGCTCTACCTCCTGAGCCACTGCTGCCCTAAAAGAGTGTGTTGCGTCACCCTGACCCGAGTGACATGGCCGCTTTCTGGTGTCCCATTTCATCTGGAGGGACAAAAGCATGACCACCTTAGGTGCCGAGGTGCCTAACTGGTTTGGGTGTTTGGGCAATTGAGTTGGCCATGGTCCAAACATGTTTGTGTGTGTTTCATGCTATTTTTTTTTTAACCCCCTTTTATTTTCTTTGTTATTGTATGTGTTTGTCTTGCTGTCGGTCACACCTCTCGAGGGATATGACCAAGGTAGGTAGATAGTGCTTATCAAGCTTTTTGGGGTACTATGTACGACAGGGGTTGGGAACCTTTTTGACCCAAAATCCAATTGGTCACTATTGGCAAACATTTTGTTATGCTGAATTGGTTGTTTTCTATACAGGCCCTCACATTTTATCAGAAGGACCGTGAAAAAAAAAGATAGCAATTGGCCAAGAGCAGTGTCAATCACAAAGTCAGGGGCTAATGGAAGTATTGAAAATAATCAGATGACTATTTATTTTTAAAGCAGAGAAAAAAAAGCCAAACTGACCGATACAATGAAGCTCGTCAAATATTGCAGGAATGGATTTAGGTGGATTTTCTATTTTCATTTTTTTTATCTGTCTGAATGATCATGTGTTTTGGAGTAATTATTTTACTAGACCAGGGGTCAGCAACCTATGACACGCCAGTGGCACGCGAGGGGTTAACCAGTGGCACGCTAGCGCACGGCAAAATGATATATGATGAATGATATATATATATATATATATATATATATATATACATATATATATATATATATATATATATATATATATATATATATATATATATATATATATATATATATATATATATATATATATGTACATATATATGTATATATAATATACATTTTTAAAAGCGCATTTACCTGTTATTTAAAGGATTTACGTTAGGCTTTATGTGGGTTTTTCAGTGTGAGATTGCCCGGCGCCTCGCAGAGAGAGAGAAAGAGAGACCCAGCCAATGAAACACTCCTGCGCGATAAATGAACGAAAAATAACGGCTACTCGAGCGAAAAGATCGCGCTCTCTCCAGCCAGCGTGGACAGATGACTGGGGCTTTGTGCAAAAAATAACCGTGCTGTTTTGTGCATTATGCCCCGAGAGCGTTGAACCTCATCAAGTGTTAAACGTCATTACAAGACGAAATAGGAACAAGAATTCAAGGCGGAGACATTAAAACGCGCTGTTTCCAGGTACACAGACCCTAAAAACCTTTGTCACTGCTAAAATAACCACCACTGAAGCTATGACTCATAAAGGGTTGGGTAGGGTTACTTTAACTTGATTACTTTAAATTACTTTTGGATGATTCCAATACCAAATATGCTAATAAAAGACAAAACAAAGTAAATATAAATACAATGATGACTCACAACACTAAGCTTTCCCTCCTGGCTTTGATCTCTTTGATCTCCGGCATCTTCCTATTTAGTTTCTTTTGTCTTTTATTAGCATATTTGGTATTGGAGTCATCCAAAAGTATTTGAAAGTAATCAAGTTAAAGTAACCCTACCCAACCCTGGTCACCGGGTTAAACAACAAAAAGCAACTGTGATAAACGCGAAGCCGACTGGGAATGAACCAAAGTACACAGCAAAACCTGCCAAACAACACACTGTGAGTGGCCAACGAGCGCCAAACGGGAGCAAACTAAACAGGAAAGCCCCTGGCAGCCGAATGGGGAGAGCGCTGCACAAAATTGCCCCAACCAAGAGACACGTAGAAAAAAAACAACGAAGGTCTACCTAAAAGTAGAAGAAGGCAAAAAGGGAATGCAGATTTTCCACTCCTGGGAAGCACGTGGACCTTGCATACTTCTCCCCTCAATTCTATCCTGCATGTGTACAGCTGTTTCAATAAGCACTCCCGACAAGCTGGTTAATTTGCCTCCGGGCTGCGCTACGCCGCCCTAGCTGGAAGTTCATCGCCAGCAGATGGGGAGTTAATTGGACCGGAGGCATGCAGATGCTGAGGTGCCGCAGCACCGGCTTGGATTCATCACACCGGGTCTTTAAATCAACGGATGGAGGGCTGCTTTGTTTGTAAGGTAATTAAAGAGAAATTTGTTTTCATTTTCTGCCGACATTTGATGTAACAGATAAGCGGGTCAATCTCAGGAGAATGAAGAGGCCTATTTGCAAAAGATGCTGTTGCGTGTGGAGACTATCCGCATACTGTGATAGAGCATACACACTTACTTTATTCATCCACATTCCATTCATTTGCCCTTTTTAGTTGGCTGGTACCATTAGCCAACCATAGCTTATTTTGGGCAAGAAGCCAATGCATTCTGGACTGCCCGCCACTCTTTTACAAGGTACCGTATTTTCCGCACTATAAGGCGCACCTAAAAGCCTTTATTTTTTTCAAAAGCTCACCATGCGCCTTATAATACAGTACGCCTTATATATGGATCTATATTAAGTCGCAAAGTCTTGCAACTAAGGCAAGCAGCCGCCGACTAGTTTCCCCCCCGAAGGCGAAGTCGTCCGCGGTGTATGCTGGGATTTATATACCGGCGTTTCTTTTCCTAACCAATGTGTCAATCATCATTTAAAATCAGAAACTATTGGCTAAAGTTATTCGGAGGTAAAGGGGGCGGATCCTTTTTATCATTAACATGCTCGCATAGGCTAAAGGGGGCGAAACAAAGCCTTCAATTGGCCGAAAAAGATGAATGTGAATCACACGTTGGGTTGCACTACGGCATAGAGAAAACATTTTTTACTATTCTGTATTTGTAAATATTTTACTCTCCTGGATTTACTACACTCACGGTTGTAAGAAGACCATGGTTACGTATCATTATTGAACGTGATGGCTGCAAGAGAACTCAGGTGAGCTATGCGGCTTTATATTTTCCCGGTATCTTGTTTTAGAACGATCTTGATGTTTCTGTGATGAGTCTATTTTTAAACTCAATTCAATTCAAAGTGTTTATTGTCATATGCACAGTAAAGAACCCCGTTTCTCTGCACAATAAAATCTTTACTTTGCTGTCCACACAGTTGCCAGCAAAAAATAAAATGGGAACTAAGAAATGATTGGCATTTCTTGAATCCCAAGACTTTAACCTTTCGAATGATGGAACGATGGATTTGAGTGACATCGTACGGACACCGCATCCGCACGTGTTCTCGACACGTATTTGCGTCTTTGCAAGCTTTCGGAATGTTAAAGGGGTAATAAGTTTGACTGAACTATCTGACTGTTTTGTCCATGTTCCCATTGTAGCGCCTTATAATCCGGTGCGCCTTATGTATGGAAAATATAGGACCAAAAACTATTTTTTGGGGGCGCGCCATATAACCCGGTGCGCCTTATAGTGCGGAAAATACGGTAACTTAATTTCCTGGAAGAGCAAATTTCAGTGGCAAATTATATTATTCTAGCCTTGTCCTTCAAAAAGAAGAAAAGTCACACTGCTAGCCTATATTGTTGAATAAATAAATGCTTTGTTTGATTTGTGTATTTCAATCTTTATGCAGTTCATTACTTATTTATTTTCAGCAGGAAGTATCCTGACTTTTTTGGCGGATTCAAATTGTTTAAAAAGTCGACATATTCAACTTGTTGAATCCGTTTCAGACCATCAGGGCATTTGCTGACATTCATTGGTTGTAAGCAAACCTATTAGTCCAGGCGCTGATGAACTGTGAAAGATATAGGGAACATTCCAACTCTGCCCATATTTCTCATCAGCACACATTGGATTTGGACATGAAACTCTGGACCGAAGATCAACAACATGACTCTGGGGCAGTTTTCCCTCTAATAATAATAATAATAATAATAATAATTTACTTGTATTGTCATTCTTTGTAACAATGCACACAGAACAAAATGTCGATACACCTGACCCGTACAGTTAAACTGTAGCGAGCCGATGCAAGCTGCGCAATCGCACACTGCCTGCACATTCTCAGCGCACAAACAAATCTATCCGGTGCAATGTTCCCTCTAAGCTGCGTGTGTGAGTTTTTAAAGTTTTTCGAGAACCGGCTTCTTCGGCTCGGCTCACTAAAAGGAACCGGCTCTTTCGGGTCCCGAACAGCTCTTCAGGTTGTTTTTGCTTCTTTCATCCCTATACGACCAAATATCATGTAAAATTATGCACAAAATGACCTAAAGGAAGGGGGAATAGAACAAAAAAGAAAAAAAATACCAAAATGAAAAAGTAGTGAAACGCTGTGAAACAAAGAAACAAAAGGAAGAGAAAAAAGAAGGAAAAATTCAGAAAAAAGCCAGAAAAAGGAAAAGAGAGAAACAAAGGAAAAAAAGTAAATGGAGAACAAAAAGAAAAAAAGTAAAAGCTAGGAAAAAAATGAACACAATGAGATTTTTTCAAAAGGGATTAAAAAAATAGAAAAAAACAGGGAAAAAGAAGAAAACATTTGTGTTGCATTCAAATAATTTCCAATGATATCAAGTCAATCTTGTTGCCAATATTGTACTTAGACTAAAAAATGTGAATAAATACAGTTGTTTATCGTGCAACCAACTAAATAAGCCCCCAAAAATTTTAGCATTATGCGACAAAAGATACCAGGAAAAAAAAAAAGGATATCTTGTAAAAGAATTGTAAAAACAAATGACATTTGTAGGCCCTGCAACTTTTGCAATCGTACTTGAGTCAATTCATTCAAAAGAGAAAATTAATTTTGCAGTGCCGGAAACTCAGCAAAATGTAACGTGATTTCACGTTTTGGACATGGTTGATAATGACTTTCCACACTTGGGATTGCTGTTGCTCACTGTTGTTTCAAGCGTTGCTCACCGACTTTGTGTGAACGCTCAGACCCCTGAAAAAATTACAGGGAACATTGCTCTGGGCTATGTTTTACATACAATTTGGGGCCTTTATTTTTGGGTTTGTTTTCTTATCCATGCTCACAGTCGTTTTGAAGGAACAGTGTTTCTCATTTGATGGATGTCACTGTATCGTGTAGTGTCACCGAAAACAAGTGCTAAAAAGCACAAGGAACATTAAAAACTCAAAGAGACCAAAATGCGCCATTTTACTTTTCATTTTCATCCAGCCTTTTTTAGATTTGGTAGGTACACATAAAGTCAATATGCGAATAGTTTTGTCAGCTCCCTTGAGATGCAGCTGATGCTGTGTGAATAAAATGCAAATTTATTGACCTATATGTTTTTTTTTTAAAAGCACGCTTCCGTGATTGATTAAATCAATATTTTTTTTTTTTTTATTTAATGGAGTTACTTTTACCCCTAGGTGGAACTAAATGATAAACACTACCCCTTTAGATATTTAAAAGGTGATTTTTCTTTAAAAAAAAATGAAAGTTCCAATAGCATTACTCAGCTTTGATTGAACAAAGAGTCCTGCACTGAATGTCATGATGATAAACACAATAACATTGAATTCAAGGTAAAATATATGTGAGCTAATGCAGCAGAGATCCCACGGTTTTCGCGTGTAATGGGGACCAAAAATCCACCTAAGTGCGCCGCGTTTTTATAAAAGCTCCCATAAGGTTGAATTTACCTTGAAATTACGTAATTATGTCTCCGGCTATATGGGTATATACCCTATATTTTCAATTTAACAATTATAGATCTACAAATGATAACTCTCAACAGATAACAGCAGTTGGAAAATTGGGTCGATTGTCCATCCATCCATTACCTGCACCGCTTATCATCAGTAGGGTCGCGGGGGTGCTGGAGCCCATCCCAGCTATCTTCGGGCAGTGGGCAGGGGACACCCTGAACTGGTTGCCAGCCAATCGCAGGGCACATTCACTCCCAGACAAGCATGTTTTTTTTGGGAATGTGGGAGATCTCGTTGCTTCGAGATGACGTCATTATTTTGGTGGTTGTCGAGTGAAAGAGAACCATGCCTCCGAAAAAACAGTTGGTATTTGGTGCAAATTAACAAAAAATTGGTCATTTCTTCAGTGTCGGTAATAAGTCGAAACACAATACAGAAAGTGGTAACAACGGCAATAATTCCGGCACGAAAAAACAGTTGAGAAATCCTTCAGAAGACCGCGAAGGCAAGGAAAACACGTGTTTTGAAGCGAACGAATCGACGAAAGATAATAAACAAAAGAATACTCCTGGCAAGAAAAGGACTTTTCTGCCTAAATGGACTCAATTATATTCCTGGTGGGGCAGCACGGCGGCGCAGTGGTTAGCGCTTGTGCGGCACAGTTCATGTCATGGGAACCTGTCGTGGGTTCAAATCCAGCTCCAGACCTCCTGTGCGGAGTTTGTATGTTCTCCCCGTGCTTGCGTGGGTTTCCTCCGGGCACTCCGGTTTCGTCCCACGTTCCAAAAACATGCATTTCAGGTGAATTGGCCGGTCCAAATTGTCCCTAGGTGTGAATGAGCGAGTGAGTTGTCTGTCCCTGTGTGCCCTGCGATTGGCTGGCAACCAGTTCAGGGTGTCCCCTGCCCACTGCCCGATGATTGCTGTGATGGGCTCCAGCACCCCCGCGACCCTACTAAGGATGAGCGGTGTAGCTAATGAGATGAGAGATGAGATATTCCTGGTGACGCTATGAGGAGGATGATAATGGAGGCTACATGTTCTGTGATGCGTGCACCCAGCGTGACAAAAAAACTGGATTCCATAATTCATTTTGCAAAACGAACTTTCAGAACAGCACATTGGATCGGCACAACGACAATGAAAACCACAAATTAGCTGTGGAAATTCCGTTGCTGCAATTGGACCTTGAGAAGGCATCACAACTGTGGTGGGCCAGCAAACTAGGAAGAATATATGAACTGAAAAATCTGAAGTGATTAAAACTGCATGAATATATAGACTAATATTTCAGCAATATTATTTTGTATAATGAACAACATTTTTGTGAACTGAAAAATCTGAAGCGATAACTGCTTTGTATTACCAATTAAGTGTGATGATTAAAACTGAATGAATATATAGATTTATATATTTATTTATATATTTGTCGCTGATTTACAATTTCAACCTTGATAACACTGAATTTTGGGGACCCATAGATATCTGTTGGGACCCATAGATTTTTGAGATGCGAGTCCCCGGGACCCATCACTTTTCACAGGTAAAATGAACACTGGATTGGCATTTCAGTAACTCTTTCCTCACACCCCAATAACAAAATGATTACCGTGAATCCCGGATTATAAGCCGCTACTTTTTTCCCAAACTTTCAACCCTGCGGCTTATTCAGTGATGCGGCCAATTTATGTCATTTTTCTAACGGCCGCCAGTGGCGCTCGAGTACAAAAGGTAAGATTTAGACTGGCGGAATATATGCGCCGAGGAAGACTGCAACTTCTTGGCTTGTGCATACATTAAATTAGCGTAAGAATACCCTCATCATGCAAAATGCAAAAAGAAAGGCACATGACGCAGCTTTCAAGCTAAAAGCGATCGAGCAGTCCGATAAAGAAGGAAACAGAACAACTGCACGTAAACTTGGCATAAACGAATCGATACTGAGACGCTGCAAACAGCAGCGGGAAGAACTGGAGAAATGTAAAAAGGCGAAAAAAGCTTTCCGAGGTAATAAAACGAGGTGGCCCGAACTGGAAGACCTTCTAGAAGACCGGGTGAACACACAGAGAGCAGATGCCCGAGGTGTTTCGACTGTGCAGATCAGACTGAAAGCAAAAACAATCGCCACCGAAAAGAAAATTCCGGATTTGAAAGGAGGACCGTCGTGGTGTCTTAAATTTATGAAACGAAAAGGTCTGTCCGTCAGTAGATATATGTTTAGAGGATATATATTTTTCCCACCCTTACCTCTGGAAATATACACTTTTTTCCTTGGATTACTTTCAACGGGACCCGGACTATGCAGGTCTGCATCAAACCTTAAGTACCGGTATCATTTTCCGTTCATTTTACCGGCTGTGATTTTTGGACCTTAATGAAGGACATTCAGTTTCAATCGCGGGACTTAAAGTCGGGTTTGGTTTAATTTTGTGTTTGTGTTACATTTTTTCACGTGGGCGGATGCGGCTTATATACAGGTGCGGCTTGTGTAAGTACAAAATCGGTTTTCCTCTTAAAATGTGGTGGGTGCGGCTTATAATCGGGTGCGCTCTATAGTCCGGAATTTACGGTACATAAATAAAGGCCTACTATAGGTTTTGCGTTTGATTAGCGACATCCAGGTACGATATACAGTATGGTCACTGCCTCCTGATCCAGCTTCTCTTTGAGTAACTCTCCTCCTCTCTCTCTTCATCTCTCAGGTAATATCAATATTTCTGTAAACCGCTTGATTCTTAAATAAGGCCTATTAGGTTCAATACTGAATATATATGACACCTCACCACACACAGCTAAAGCTTAACTACCGTATTTTCCGCACTATAAGGCGCACCGGTTTATAGGGCGCTACAATGGGAACGTGGACAAAACAGTCAGATAGTTCAGTCCAACTGATTACCCCCTTATCATTCCCAAAGCTTGCAAAGACGCAAATACGTGTCGATAACACGTGCGGATGCGGTGTCCGTACGATGTCACTCAAATGCATCGTTCCATCATTCGGAAGGTTAAAGTCTTGGGATTCAAGAAATGCCAACCATTCCTTAGTTTCTATTTTCTTTTCCGCTCGCAACTTTACTGTGCATATGACAATAAACACTTGGAATTGAGTTTAATTTAAAAAAAGATACTCCATTCCATCCATTATCTGCACCGCTTATCACAGAAACATCGAGTTCAGTCTGAAACAAGATACTGGGAAAATATATAATATATATGTATATATATATATATATGGGCAGCACGGCGGCGCAGTGGTTAGCGCTTGTGCGGCACAGTTCATGTCATGGGAACCTGTCGTGGGTTCAAATCCAGCTCCAGACTTTCTGTGCGGAGTTTGTATGTTCTCCCCGTGCTTGCGTGGGTTTCCTCCGGGCACTCCGGTTTCCTCCCACATTCCAATAACATGCATTTCAGGTGAATTGGCCGGTCCAAATTGTCCCTAGGTGTGAATGAGCGAATGAGTTGTCTGTCCCTGTGTGCCCTGCGATTGGCTGGCAACCAGTTCAGGGTGTCCCCTGCCCACTGCCCGATGATTGCTGGGATGGGCTCCAGCCCCCCCGCGACCCTACTGAGGATAAGCGGTACGGCTAATGAGATGAGAGATATATATATATATCAATAATAATGTGCAACCAAGGTCCTCTTATATCCGTGAGTGCAGTAAATCCAGGAGAATAAAATATTTACAAATACAGAATGGTTTAACATGTTTCCTCTATGCCGTAGACAACCACACTTGCTATTCACATTCATCTTTTTCGGCCAATTGCAGGCTTTGTTTTGCCCCTTAGCCTATGTGAGCCTGTAAATGATAAAAAAGATCCGCCCCCTTTACCTCCGAATAACTTTAGCCAATAGTGATCGATTCAAATGATGATTGACACATTGGTTAGCCAATGAAACGCCGGTAAATAAATCCCAGCATACACCGCGGACTACTCCACGTTCGGGGGAAAACCGAGTCGGCGGCTGCTTGGATTAGTTGCAAGACTTTGCGACTTAATATTGATCCATATATAAGGCGCACTGTATTATAAGGCGCATGGTCAGCTTTTGAAAAAAAATAAAGGCTTTTAGGTGCGCCTTATAGTGCGGAAAATACGGTACTGTTGCTGCAGCCCGGTGTTGGTGCACCTGCGACTTGAGCCACTCTGGAGTACTTTACGAAAGACTCCACTCCATTTTCTACCAATCAGTCAGCCTGACCGGCATTAATGTGGCTCCGGCACAGGCAGCTCACTGAATAGATACAAAATTGTTTTTTTTCAAGATGCAGACACATGCCAGATAGCACACAGAAATAACAAATACCAGCACTTATGTCCTTGAGTGATGATGTGAATATCGTACCGTTTTATTTTGTAGGAGTTTTTGGAGAACTCACAGATTACTCAAGAGTCAAACAATTGTTATGACACAAGTGTTTGAAATGAAATGAAATGATCAGCATTTCTATAGCGCTTTTCAAGTCAATGACTTCCCAAAGCGCTTTACAATGTGCTCCACATTTCCCAATAGCGGCCTTGCAGCCATTCAAGGCGCTAACCTGCTTATTGGCGGCATTAGGGGTTCAGTGTCTTACCCAAGGACACTTCCACATGTAACACGGACGAACCGGGATTCGAACTGAGATCTGTTGATCCCAAGACGAGCGCTCTACCTCCTGAGCTACTGCCGCCCCGCTTTGAATTTTTCAGCGATTTATATAACCTCCTGCACTGTTCATATGATCCATTAATCATGGAAAAAAAACGCAATCTAATGAACCTTTACAAATAAGAAAAACAAGCTTTTAACCGTACAGCAGTGTTCATTTTATCTGTGAAAAGTGATGGGTCCCGGGGACTGGCATGCTCAAAATTCTATGGGTCCCAACAGAGATCTATGGCTCCCCAAAATTTAGTGTTATCCAGGTTGAAATTGTAAATCGGCGACAAATATATCATATAAATCTATATATTCATTCAGTTTTAATCATTACAGTTTATTGGTAATACAAATCAGTTATCACTTCAAGATTTTTTAGTTCACAACAATATTGTACATTGTACAAAAAAATATTGCTGAAAATTTTATATTAATCTATATTTTCATTCAGTTATATTCATCACAGTTAATTGGTAATACAAAGCAGTTATCACTTCAGATTTTTCAGTTCATATATTTTTCGTGGTTTGCTGTCCCGCCACAGTTGTAATGCCTTCTCAAGGTCCAATCCATTATCATCCTCCTCATAGCGTCACCAGGAACATAATTTAGTCCATTTTGGCAGAAAAGTCCTTTTCTTGCTCGGAGTATTCTTTCGTTCATTTTCTCTCGTCGAATCGTTCGCTTCAACACACGTGTTTTCCTAGCCTCCGCGGTCTTCCGAAGAATTTCTCCGCCGTTTGTTCGTGCGGGAATTGTTGCCGTTGTTATCACTTTCAGCATTATGTTTCGGCTTATTACTGAGACCGAAGAAATTACCAATGTTGTGTTGATTTCGACGACAAGCACCACAACAATGACGTCATCTCGAAGCAACGAGATCTTGTTGGCCGAGATCGGCGTGCGGACAAAAACTCGAACCGCGAAACCAAAACAACAATGGTGGATCTGCCTGACGAAAAGTTTGGAGAGCGGTAAATCTTTGTTTAAAAAAAAAGTAATCTGGTAATAATGACAATTTTGTGGCAAAAAGGTTGCGTCCCTGGACGTACGTTGATTTGAGACTATGCGTCCCCAGCAAAAAATGATGCGTCTAGGACGCAGGGACGCGGGCAAACCAGAACACTGCGTACAGTCATCTATTGCTATACAGACTTTACTTTTCATATTTTTGTGTCTTCAAGGATTTGCATAGTGGATTGAGTTTTTCATTCTGATTGGCTAAACAGTCTTTATGTTTATTATTATCTGAAAGTACAGTGGAAAAAATATTTTTTAAATTAATTAAATAATGTTTGTATTGTGTTTGATCTATGAAACAAATGTTTGGGCTTGTAAAAATAGTTTGTTCTTTGGAATAGCTTAAAATTAATGTGAAAATACAATGGAGTATTTATCCTTCCATTCATTTGTTCCCCATTTATCGGCAGTGGGGTCAGAAGGCGCATACAAGGCATCTTCAGGGAGTGAGCAGGGGACACCCTGAACTGGTTGCAAGCCAGTCACAGGGCACAGAGAGAGAGACAAAAATTCACACGCTTATACACACCTAGGGACAATTCAGAAACGGATGGAATGTGGGGGAAAACCTGGAGGAAACCCATGATGGCACAGAAAGAACATAGAAAATCTAGACGGGGAGTGCGGTAGGTGGACTCAAACCCTGCACCTCAACACCATGGGGCTGATGCGCTTACCACTCCTCCGGCGTGTCGCCCTTGGAGTATTTAATTATTGAATAATTGTAAAAAATAACGTTTTCTACTTCAGGGAGTTTGCCTACCATGGCTTTGGCATGGACAAAGTGGATGTGTCCCCTTGAATATTGATCACTGCATATTTGGTATTGGAGTGATCCAAAAGTAATTGAAAGTAATCCAGTTAAAGTAACCCTACCCAACCCTGGCTTTTGCACATTTGTTTTACATACAAAAATCCATATTTTGTTTCTCTCATGAGCTTTTTTGCCGCATTTGGTGTCTTTGGCTCGAAAACCCCGATTCGAACGCAACCGGCTTGAAAAGCTGGCAGAGGCTGCATCCGACTATGCGGATGCCTTAAAAGATGAATAAGTAATGCGCTGTTCTCGAGAATATGTTCTGTTTAATGGAGGCAGATTCCCAACAAGTCTCATTAGGATGAGCTCTTTATAAGACACGGAGAGACATGTGAGTCACGCATAGCAAGTGGCAGGATGTCGCATCATCCATCATTCAGGTGGTGTCGTACACGGGCCTCTGGTGTTTTCAAGAAATGTTCATGAAGAACAACAGCAAACCTCAACAGTCTCATTGTGCAAAACATGTTTTTCTTGTAGGAGCAAATGTAAAGTCTTGTAAATGTCAAGCGCGTTGCTCTTTACACTCAATCTTAAAAGAAGGCCACAAACCCGATTGGCTTGCAAGCAATGTTCCCTCTAAGCTGCGTGTGTGCCCAATCGCGCACTAGCCAGAGCTTTTCCGCGAACAAGAAAATCTAGCCAGCGCACAAAAATCAGGGCTCGTAATTGCTAATTAAGAGGCGAATTAAGTCAAAGTTACAGTGCATGAAGGTAAATATACACAGGTTTCTCTGACGTTGTGTTCTAAATGCGGTATTTTGAAGTCGAGTCGAAGTAGAACGAAGTTGAGTAAATTCAGTAGAGTTTTTCGAGAACCGGCTTCTTCGGCTCGGCTCACTAAAAGAAACCGGCTCTTCCGGGTCTAAAACCGCTCTTTAGGTTGTTTTTGCTTCTTTTATTCCTATATGACCAAATATTATGTAAAATTATGCAAAAAAGACTTAAAGTAAGGGGGAATAGAACAAAAAAATACCAAAATGAAAAAGTAGTGAAAAGCTGAGAAAAAAAGAAACAAAAGGAAGAGAAAAAAGAAGGAAAAATTCTGTAAAAAGCCAGAAAAAAGAAAAGAAAGAAACATAGGAAAAAAAATAAATAGAGAACAAAAAGAAAAAAAGTAACAGCTAGGAAAAAATAAACACAATGAGATTTTTTTAAAGGAATTAAAAAAAAAAGAAACAGGGAAAAAGAAGAAAAAGTTTGTGTTGCATTCAAATAATTTCCAATTATACCAAGTAAATCTTGTAGCCAACATTGTACTTCACTAAAAATGTGATTAAATACAGTTGTGTATCGTGCAACCGACTCAATAAGCCCCCAAAAATGTTAGTATTGTGCGTCAAAAGATACCAGGAAAAAAATAAATGGAAATCTTGTGAAAGAATTGTTGTAAAAACAAATGACGTTTGTCGGCCGTACAACCTTTGCAATAATACATTAGTCAATTCATTCAAAAGTGATTTTTTTTTTTTTGCATTGCCGGAAGTGTCACCCCCGCCTTGCTCGTTCCCGCTCTCCGCCAGTCCTCGGATCAAGCAATCAAGCAAGCCTTATTCTCACTCTCTTTCAATCAAATCTGAGAAACGCATGCAATTAAGTCCTGTGTCCGTTCTGGTCTGTGACAACAGGAGCGCTTTTCTACTTTAAAAGCTGTTAAAATATAGTTAAGTTGAGTTTTGCTCAGTTTAAAAAAGAGTGTTAAAGATACTAGGTTTTGTAAATGACTAACACTACCAGTCAGAACTGGGATTTTTTTTAGTGTGATGAAAATCAATGTACATGTTTGACCTCTTTCCCAAGGCTCACATTCACCGGTATAAATATGAGTATTTATCTGTCCATCCATCAGCTTACCTATGAGGATGAGCATGCACACCAGCAGTGCTATGAGTGCCCCGGGGCTAAGAGCTGCACTCATTACGTAGGCTGTGGCGTTGCAGGAAGTGATGGCTCCCTCTGCAAAAGGAAAAATTAAATGAATAGAAGAATGCCTGACCCGTACAGTTAAATTGTAGCGAGTCGATGCAGCCGCAGCCAAACAGGGCGCCGCCATTTTAGACCCAACTGCTGTGTTGGGAGTCATTAGGTGACCAAACCCACAAATCCAACCCTTATTGCCGTGCGCCAAGCAGGGAGGCAATGAGTACCAATGTTGTAAGTCTTAGGTATGACTCGGCCGAGGCTCGAACCAGCGACCTCCCAGTCTCTAAGCGGGCGCCCTATCATCCAGGCTACCGAGCTGGGTATGACGTTACACAAAGGAAAATATGATATGTACTGTATTTTGCGCACTATAAGGCGCACCGGGTTATAGGGCTCACCCCCAAAAAATAGTTTTTGGTCCCATATTTTCCATACATAAGGCGCACCGGATTATAAGGCGCTACAATGGGAACTTCGACAAAACAGTCAGATGGTTCGGTCGAACTCATTACCCCCTTAACATTTCGAAAGCTTGCAAAGAAACAAATACGTGTCTCAGACATGTACGGAAACAGTGTCTGTAAGATGTCACCAATCACTCAAATGCATCGTTCCAAATATCATTCGGAAGGTTAAAGTCTTGGGATTCAAGAAATGCCAAACATTTCTTAGTTTCCATTTTACTTTTTTTCTGGCCACTGTGTGGACAGCAAAGTACAAATTTTATTGTGCAGGGAAACGGGGTTCTTTACTGTGCATATGACAATAAACACTATGAATTGAATTTAGTTTAAAAATAGACTCATCACAGAAACATCAAGATCGTTCTAAAACAAGATACAGGGAAAATATAAAGCCGCATAGCTCACCTAAGTTCTCTTGCAGCCATCACGTTCAATAATGATACATAACCGTGGTCTTCTTACAACCGTGAGAGTAGTAAATTCAGGAGAGTAAAATATTCACAAATACAGAATAGTAAAAATTGTTTTCTCTATGCCGTAGTGCAACCCAACGTGTGATTCATATTAATCTTTTTCGGCCAATTGCAGGCTTTGTTTCGCCCCTTTACGAGCCTGTAAATGATAAAAAGGATCCGCCCCCTTTACCTCCAAATAACTTTAGCCAATAGTGACTGATTCAAACGATGATTGACACATTGGTCAGGAAATGAAACGCCGGTACATAAATCCCAGCATACACGGCGGACGACTTCGCCTTTGGGAGAAAATCTAGTCGGCGGCTGCTTGCCTTAGTTGCGAGACTTTGTGACTTAATATTGATCCATATATAAGACGCACTGTATTATAAGGCGCATGGTCAGCTTTTGAAAAAAAGGCTTTTAGGTGCGCCTTATAGTGCGGAAAATACGGTCGTTAATTGGACACTGATTAAAGACTTTCTGAGTTTAATAGGGAAGTTTACAATACTGTGTATACCAGTTTTTCCCTGTTTTGTTGCCAGGCCTTGTTTTGGCGGGTTATGTGTAAAAATTGTGCAAAAAGCGTGGCAACAGATGACCTTTTAGGGCGGCGGATACTGTTGGCAATGATGATGATTGAGGCTAATGGCGCTTACCTGTATCGCAGCCGCAGATGTAAATAGTCAGGGTGCCCGTAGAACTGAGGGAGGGGGCGCCGCTATCACCCACCAGGATGGGCAGGAAATAGACATTCTGCTCGTGGCGGTTGAAG
Organism: Urocampus carinirostris; assembly: GCF_059441175.1. Classification (NCBI taxonomy): domain Eukaryota; kingdom Metazoa; phylum Chordata; class Actinopteri; order Syngnathiformes; family Syngnathidae; genus Urocampus; species Urocampus carinirostris. The sequence continues at coordinate 43,794,245 of NC_142354.1, forward strand.
CCTGACCGTTGCGTCCGGATACTGGCGGTGGTGTCTGTGTTGGGTTGGATGGGTGAAATCAAAAGACACAGTGTATCAGTGTTCGTTTTACCTGTGAAAAGTAATGGGTCCCGGGGACTTGCATTCTCAAAAATCTATGGGTCCCAACAGAGATCTATGGCTCCCCAAAATTTAGTGTTATCCAGGTTAAAATTGTAAATCGGTGACAAATATATAATATAAATCTATACATTCATTCAGTTTTAATCATCAAATTATTCATTCATTTTCTGCAACAAATTATTGCTGGTAATATACCGATTAAAGGGATAACCACAAACCTGTCTTTTTTTCATTTTCTCCTTTTATACTCCCTTTTTTTCTTAACTTCTTTATACAACATCATCATTCGTAATATAATGCATCAAAGCAAGTGAGCCGTTGGAGAGCCGGCTCTCTTGAATGAGTTGAGCCGAAAAAGCCGGTTCTCTAAAAAGAGACGTTGTCATGAAATGGACCGAGAAGCAGGAAGTCGGAACTCATAGGCGTAGCCGATCTGTCACTTTAATTAGGAAACAAAAGTTGTCCAACACACAAACGGACCAAAAACAAAACAAAACAGGTTCAAAGGCAGGCATAATTACAAACTAGGCATTACTCAGATCAAACAGGCATGAACAGGGTTTCAACGAGGGTTAAACAATGATCTGGCCCCTGGCAGTCCCAAAAGGAGCGTTTAAGTACTCCAAAAGCAATCAGTCCAATGCGTCTCAGCCGGTGTCAAGGGGCGGGGCCAGCTGGGCGCCATGACAACCGTGCAGGACATGACAGACGGACTTTTCACCACACAACTCGAGATCGGCGTGCAGACGAAACTGCGAGACTAAAACAACATCTGCCGGATCTGCCTGACGAAAAGTTTGGAGTGCGGTAAATCTTTGTTTAAAAAAAAATGTAATCGGGTAATAATGACAATTTTGTGTCCAAAAGTTGCGTCCTAGGGATGCACGTTAATTTGAGACTATGCGTGCACAGCAAAAATGATGCGTCTAGGACGCAGGGACGCGGGCAAACCAGAACACTGGTGTATTATTTGGCACTGTTAAATAATAGGGCGGCAATTATTTCTCGACGTCAACAAAAATCAATATTACACGATTATAATCTCTGCTGAGAGTTTCTCATGCTAAACAGTGTCTTTTTCAAGGGGTACTACAGATATATTAATATATATATATATATATATATATATATATATATATATATATATATATATATATATATATATATATATATATATATATATATATCAGCGTCAACATCAAGTACGCGTAAGAAAATACATATTTAGTTTATTTTGTCTTTTATTAGCATATTTGGTATTGGAGTACTCCAAAAGTAATTGAAAGTAATCAAGTTAAAGTAACCCTACCCAACCCTGATATCACACTGTGTCCCTTTAAAACTGGAGCAGACTTGTAAGACTCTCCCCAGCAGGCTGGCAGGAACCCAGTGACAGCGATGCTGACTTATGGAATTTGATGGAATAGTTTGCCATAGTAGCGCATGCATCATTTATCACATAAACCCCCAAACCCCTTAAACAAACATGAACGCATGTCAAAAAATGAGTTGAATAAACAGAAATTAAACATCAGAGCTTTGTGTATTAAGTCCGTCCTCTAGACTTAGATGTATGAAGGATAATTTTTGCGCAGGCGTTGACAAATAGACCCGGAGCAGCTCGCTGGGCAAACTTGCATAGGACATATCAAGCAATCCATCTTCCAGAACACATATTTCCATTATCCATGACGCATTCCATGCTGCTGAGGGACGTCAAAAGGAATACACTGGGACCTCGGTTATCGCAGTTAATGGGGACCAAAACCACCTGCGATAAGTGAAAATCCGCAAAGTAGCGGCGCACCTTAAAAGAAAAGAAAAATATATATATATATCATTATTTTTAGACCCGGTTAATGGGGACCAAACCAACCGCAAAAAGTGAAAATCTGCGAAGTAGCGACGCCCCTTCAAAAAAACAAAAAACCTTTGTAGTACACCCCCTAACCCTGTATACAGTACAATGCAGTACACCATATGGAATACGGTTAGAGAGAGAGATTCTTGTTAAACAATCAAACAATAAAACAAAGTTTAACTTACCTCTTACAATAAGTTCTTCTAAGCGTAGTTGATAAAAAGACCTGTACGATGAGGTAATAACGATGAATTACTGCACAGGGGCAGGAAGAGCTTTACCGCTCCTCGGATGACGGCGCAGACGATGCAGGAGAAGCTACAGGAGGCGGCGTCATGGATATTGTCGGGCTACGCTAGCGTAGCTATTTCCTGCTTTCAATTTGTCCAATAAACTCACTTTTTTGGTAATTGTTAGCATCTTTCGCTTTTTCTTCGGTTCACAAGATGCACCAAGGGATGAAGAGCGTTAAGGAGCCATCACGAGGACTTCACAAAACTTTAAAAGATTTTAAAGGCTACAGTAATGGCGAGAAGCGTACTGTATTGTGCTGTACAGTATACGTACGAGATATGCGTGGCACTCTGTAGTGAATGGGCCAATGGGGAGTCGAGTATTCAGCGAGTGCTGGCCAATGAGCTAGCGTTTATGGCTGTGACGCTTAGCGTATACGTGCATTTCTTTGTGTTTTAACATTTTGTAAAATGATGCGATTACTAATTCTAATTGAATATTTTGTTTTCAAATTTTGTAAAATAATGTAATTTCTAATTTTAATGTAATATTTTTTGGTATTATACATTTTTTGATTTTTTTTTTATATATATATATATATATATATATATATATACATACTATAAACTCTCTTTTAGTGCTAGTGCACGTGAACATGAGGTCCAGTAGCCTGTCCTTTGATCTTGGGTTATCAGATTTAAGCAGGGGTGTCAAAATATCTAAGCAGGGATAGAATGTTCTTGAAATTCAACTTATTTAATGTCTCATCTCATCTCATTAGCCGTACCGCTTATCCTCATTAGGGTCGCGGGGGGGCTGGAGCCCATCCCAGCCATCTCCGGGCAGTGGGCAGGGGACACCCTGAACTGGTTGCCAGCCAATCGCAGGGCACACAGGGACAGACAACTCATTCGCTCATTCACACCTAGGGACAATTTGGACCGGCCAATTCACCTGAAATGCATGTTTTTGGAATGTGGGAGGAAACCGGAGTGCCCGGAGGAAACCCACGCAAGCACGGGGAGAACATACAAACTCCGCACAGGAAGTCTGGAGCTGGATTTGAACCCACGACAGGTTCCCATGACATGAACTGTGCCGCACAAGCGCTAACCACTGCGCCGCCGTGCTGCCCCTTATTTAATGTTTTGTAAGAAAAACATTCTTTTTTTTCAAAACCATTAGAAAGAAACACAAACTTTTAGCATATTGTTATTGGAGTAATCCAAAAGTAATTGAAAGTAATCGGGTTAAAGTAACCCTACCCGACCCTGATTACAGGCCACATTTAGACAGAAACACAATTTAAAATGATTTAACCTAATCGAGCAAAGTGCTGAAAGCAACTTTTGTCGCCGTAAGCGCCGCATCAGCTGAGTTTGTGGTGCTGATGTTTGCTTTTTTATGACGAGCGCTCACAACATTGGAAGTGTTTATCAGCACAATGGCGACAACCGTGTTGATGATAGGCAATGTTCCCTGTAATTTTCCTTACGGGTCTGAGCGTTCACACAAAGTCGGTGAGCAACGCTTGAAACAACAGTGAGCAACAGCAATCCCAAGTGTGGCAACCAATCCATCATCAAACATGTCCAAAACTTGACATCAATTTACATTTTGCTGAGTTTCCGGCAATGCAAAATTATTTTTCTCTTTTGAATGAATTGACTCATGTACTATTGCAAAGCTTGTACAGCCTACAAAAGTCGTTTGTTCTTACAATTCTTTCACTAGATATCCATTTCTTTTTATTTCCTGTTATATTTTGTCGCATAATACTGAAGTTTTTGGGGGCTTATTGAGTCGGTTGCAAGATACAGAACTGTACTTAATCACATTTTTTAGTGGAAGTACAATGTTGGCAACAAGATTCACTTGATATCATTGGAAATGATTTGAATGCAACACAAACTTTTTCTTCTTTTTCCTGTGTTTTTTTTCTACTTTTTTAAAAATTCCTTTAAAAAAAATCTCATTGTGTTGATTTTTTCCGAGCTGTTACTTTTTTCTTTTTGTTCTCTATTTACTTTTTTCCTACTTTTCTTTCTTTTCTTTTTCTTTTCTTTTCTAATTTTTTCTATCTTTTTTCTCTTTTTGTTTCTTTTTTTCTCAGCTTTTCACTACTTTTTCATTTTGGTATTTTTTTCCTTTTTGTTCTATCCCCCCTTCTTTTAAGTCATTTTGTGCATAATTGTACATAATATTTGGTCATGTTGGGATTAAAGAAGCAAAAACAACCTGAAGAGCCGTTCAGGACTCGAAAGAGCTGGTTCCCTTTAGTGAGCCGAGCCGAAGAAGCCGGTTCTCGAAAAACTCTATTAACTACTCAACTTCGTTCTACTTCGACTCGACTTCAAAATACCGCATTTAGGGCACAACGTCAGGGGAACCCATGTATTTTTACCTTCATGCACTGTAACTTTGACTTAAGTCGCTTCTTAATTAGTAATTTTGAGGCCTGATTTTTGTGTGCTGGCTAAATTTTCTTGTGCGCTGAGGGAACACTGGTGATAGGTATTGTGTACGTGTGAATGCATGTGTGCGTTTTGATCTTTTCCCACTTCTCTCTTCTCTCCTCTTCATCATGGCGTGTGCCCACAGACGGCATGGGGACGAGACGATGCGACAGATTGAAAGTGACAGGTTGACAAATGCGTCCACCAGAGGAGACACGAGAGAGGCCAATAACGAGAACGGGTGGGCGTATTACAAAGTCTCTGTGTGGGTTGACTCCGATCCCCACACTTTGGTATACAAAACTCACTTTCCTGTGGATGTTTTTGATTACCTACTGCGGCTTAGCATATACATAGAAGGTAAACAAACAGCGGTACCTCTTTATATAAGCATCTTTAAACATGAGACTTTCGATATACAAGTTTTATTTGTAACAAAAATCTTGCTCTAAATCCATCCAGCCGTACATTATATGCACCGATTATCCCCAGAAGGGTCGTGGGGGTGCTGGAGCCTATCCCAGCTGTCCAGAGACAGACAACTCACTCACTAGGGACAATTTGAACCGGCCAATTAAGGCAAGGCAAGGAAAAGCAAGTTTATTTGTATAGCACAATTCATACACAAGGCAATTCAAACTGCTTTACAGAAATGGCAGGGACAGGTTGAAAACACACACAATAAAATACATTGAAAATTTAAAATGTGTTTTTTAAAATGCATTAAAACCACAGATAAAACCTAATTAAATCAATGAATTAAAATAAAGTAAAATTGAAGAGCGCAGAGAGAACCCTTTCAGTATTATGCACCGTTGAACAGAGCTGTTTTCAGCCTGGACTTAAACACAGTCAGAGTAGACGCCTGTCTGAGGTCATCACTGTGGACACTGTGGTTAGCAGCACAGGATCTCCGCAGGGGACCGTTCTCTCTCCGTTCCTATTCACTCTATATACATCGGACTTTTAGTACAACTCTGAGGCCTGCCATGTGCAAAAGTTTGCCGACGACACTGCGATCGTGGGATGTATCAGAGACGGGCAGGAGGAGGAGTACAGGAAATTGATTCAGGACTTTGTCCGATGGAGCGACGCAAACCACCTGCACCTAAACACCACCAAGACCAGAGAGATGGTGGTGGACTTCAGGAGAACCAGAACTCACCCGGTTCCTGTAACCATCAAGGGAGAATGTGTAGAATTTGTCCAGACCTACAAATACCTGGGTGTGCAGCTGGACAACAAACTGGACTGGACTGCCAACACAGAAGCTCTATGTAGGAAAGGGCAAAGCCGACTTTACTTCCTCAGAAGGCTGGCCTCCTTCAACATCTGCAAAAAGCTCCTGAAAATATTCTATGAGACAGTAGTGGCAAGCGCCCTCTTCTATGCGGCAGCGTGTTGGGGAGGCAGCGTCAAGAAGAAGGATGCCTCTCGTCTCAATAAACTGGCTAGGAAAGCGAGCTCTGTTGTGGGCAAAGAGCTGGACGGCCTAACAACAGTAGCTGAGAGACGAGCACTGAAAAAGCTGAGGTCAATCATGGACAATCCATCGCATCCACTACACAGCATTATCTCCAGACAGAAGAGCAGTTTCAGCGACAGACTGCTGTCACTGTCTTGTACTACGGACAGACTGAAGAGATCTTTTCTTCCTCATGCCATGAGGCTCTTTAACTCCACCCGGCAGAGTAAAGGCCCACATTAAATCACACCACCTACATTGGATATTACCGAATCTTACTGCAATATGTATTCTGTGTAGCACTATTTAGTTACTCTATATAACACGCTACAGTGGGCATTTGCACGTCACACTGGGTATTTGTATATTGCATTCTTTTGGCTTTATTATTGTACTGTTCTCAGCTCAGGGATGCTGCTGGAAATGTGAATTTCCCTTCGGGGATGAATAAAGTATCTATCTATCTAACTATCTATCAGGAAGACTATTCCAGAGTTTAGCTGCATGGAACTGAAACGCAGCTTCACTTTGTTTAGTCCTGGCTCCGGGCACCAGCAGAAGGCCTGTCCCTGAGGTTCTCAGGGTCCGAGATGGTTCATATGGGACCAACTTGTCACAGATGTACTTTGGTACTAGACCATAAAGGGACTTGTACAACAGCAGAGCTGTTTTAAAGTCTTTTCTCTGAAGCCAGTGCAGAGACCTGAGCACAGGACTAATATGGTCGTACTTCCTGGTTCAAGTCAGGACCCAAGCAGCAGCGTTCTGGATGTTCTGCAGCTGTCTTAAAGCTCGTTTATAAAGTCCAGTCAGAAGGCCATTACAGTAGTCTAACCTGCTAGAGATAAATGCATGGATAAGTTTCTCTAAGTCTGGTTTAGACAGTAAACCTTTGATTCTGGCAATGTTTTTGAGATGGTAAAAGGCTGATGATGTTATGGATTTAATGTGGCTGTTAAAGTTTAGGTCTGAGTCCATTATTACCCCGAGATTTCTAACCTGATTTTTAGCTTTTAAACTAAGTGATTCCAGATGACTGATGACACTTTCTCTGGGTTTTTGTGGGCCAAAGACAATGACTTCAGTCTTGTCTGAGTTGAGTTGGAGAGAGTTGTTTTGCATCCACACAGTGATCTGTTGGAGGCAGTGACAGAGTGAGTTCACGGGCCCATGTTCTCCTGCTGTTAGCGAGATGTAAATCTGAGTGTCATCTGCATAGTTATGGTAGGACACGTTATTACTGCGTATTAACTGGCCCAGGGGCAGCATGTAAAGATTGAACAAGAGGGGTCCCAGGATGGACCCCTGGGGGACCCCACAGGTCACTGCCAATTGGTCTGAAACATAGTCTTTGATCTGAATTAACCTGATATGCATGGTTTTGGAATGTGGGAGGAAACTGGGGTGCCCGGAAGAAAACCCCCGCAAACACGGGGGCAACATGACAACTCTGCACAGGTAGGATGGATTTGATCCCATGACCTCAAAACTCATGCGCTAACCACTCATCCACCATGCCACCTCTTGCTCTACATACGAAGGTTAATCCAAGACAAGAGCAGTCCAATAGGTTACCATAAGAGCAGGGTTGGGTAGGGTTACCTTAACTTGATTACTTTCAATAACTTTTGGATTACTCCAATACCAAATATGCTAATAAAAGACAAATTAACTAAATATGAATAAAATTACAAAATTTTGTGCAGGCTTGGGGAGTAACGGAACATATGGAACGGCGAACATGATGTTGGCAAGCTGTTTGGATTTATTTTCATTTTGTTTCTGTCGCATTTTATGTTAGTTTTGCCGGAGATCAAAGAGATCAAAGCCAGGAGAGAAAGCCTACCACGTGTTGTGAGTCATCATTTTATTCATATTTAGTTTCTTTTGTCCTTTATTAGAATAGAAGAATAGAATAGAGTATACCTTTATTGTCATTGTTACAACATGGGATATATTGTGACAACGAAATTGGACGTGGCACTCCAGGTCCACATTTTACAGTGAGGATAAGGAAAACAAAGAGATAAAGGAACAAGGAAGATAATTTAACTGTCTTTGTTGTATAGGCTTTGTTTCCTCTGGAGGGGGGGTGTATGAGGGGGTGAGGGACAGACAGAGATGGGCGGATCCAACTAGATGTTTGATCTCACTGTACACACGGTCCAGTGTTTTTTCCCTAATTGCTCAGTCCACGTGTTGAATGGATTTGGGAAGTACAGTCCTTAAAAAGCATATTTGGTATTGGAGTAATCCAAAGGTCATTGAAAGTAATCAAGTTGAAGTAACCCTACCCAACCCTGGTTTTATAGCTATTTAGGGTTCTGGATCCTGGAACAATTCAAGATTGTGAGAAGAGGCACTACTGTACATAGAATGTAAACAAATATATGTACTAGGTTGCTGATACGTGACCTTCAGGTAAATGTCTTTAATCAGCCACATAGCAAGTCACGCGAGCGCATCGGAAATTACGTTGACTGTTGGATGTGTGCACGTATGTGTGCACAGCTGGAGGAAGCTAGAAGGATGCGTTTGCGCGTGCGTGGAAGTTCGAGCGCAGGCTGATTCGCTACCTCAGCCGACGCGCTGACATTTCCCCATAGCTCAGGCTGCTCCCGTGACATTTCCCCGGTGTCACATCAATCTTGATTTTCGCCACGTGTCACCATGGCTTAAGTCCGTGCCTTAAACCGGGAATCTGTGTTTTTTTTCCGATGGGAGGGAAATGCGAGCCGGGTGAAAGGATGTGCACCGTCGCGATAAACAGCACGTCGTCTGAAGTTGTCGAAAAGTCAATCACTGGATATTATGCTTCGGGTGTTTATTTAGTCGAACCGTCAGTCATGCTTGTTTGGGAAATGGTTGCTGTCATTCCGGCTGTGGTCCGTGTGCTTTTACACGCAATAACTTAGGGAACTGGGTCATTAAGGCTCTAGCAGGAGCAACTACCGTAAATTCCGGACTATAGAGCGCACCTGATTATAAGCCGCATGCGCCCACATTTAAACATGTAACACAAACACAAAATTAACCCAAACCCGACTTCAAGTCCCGCAATTGAAACTGAATGAACGGAAAATGATAACGGTACTTAAGGTTTGATGCAGACCTGCAGAGTCCGGGTCCCGTTGAAAGTAATCCAAGGAAAGAAGTGTATATTTCCAAAGGTAAGGGTGGGAAAAATATATCAGATGAACACATTTACTCACGCAACTCCTTTTTCTTAAACCAACTTACCCCCTCTTCTTTCCTTGTCTGTCCCTCACCTTTAGCGGTCCCCACTTAAACTCGGCACCCCGCGTTTGTTCCGCCCCTCATTTTCCGTTCACCCGTCCAAAACATATCAGAATAAGTGTCTAAAATAAATACAAATAAATACATTACAAAAATATACAGTTGCAAATACATATTATACATTGGTTACACACATTTACAAATAACACCGATAGAGTTTTCAAAGCTTTAATAGCAATAATATAGCTTTCATCTCAAACGGTGAATGTGACAGGGCAGTTTATGGTAGCAACACTCGAGCGCCACTGGCGGCCGTTAGAAAAATGACATAAATTGGCCGCATCACTGAATAAGCCGCAGGGTTGAAAGTTAGGGAAAAAAGTAGCGGCTTATAGTCCAAAATTTACAGTAACTTGAAAGAGACATATGGAAAATTGATGTTTTAAAGCTTGTAGACAAACAGTTGGGCTTAGAGAGCAAAACTGTAGCGCTGGTGAAAGTGGGGTTCATGACATGAATTTATGGAATGGATTTAGACAAAAATAAGGATATGCTTGAAAGGGACACTTTAATATTGACGACTAGATACCAGTGTATAGTGTAGGGCAAACTGAATGAAAGCGTTACAAAGTTCAAAAAATAATAGAAACCACAGAGCCTGATCGCAGTTCAAATCCCGGCTCCTCCGTGTTACATGTCGAAGTGTCCTTGGGTAAGACACTGAACCCCTAATGCCCCCAATAAGGAGGTTAGCGCCTCACATGGCTGCACAGCCGCTATTGGGAAATGTGAAGCACAATGTAAAGCGCTTTGGGAAGTCTTGACTTGAAAAGCGCTATATAAAATGCAAATCATTTCATTTTATTGTTCTCGTTTGCCGGCGTCCCTGCGTCCTAGACGCATCATTTTTGCTGGGAACGCATAGTGTCAAATCAAAGTGTGTACCCATGATGCAACTTTTTCGACACAAAATTGTCATTATTACCCGATTATTTTTATTTTCAACAAAGATTTACCGCACTCCAAACTTTTCGTCAGGCAGATCCGCCATTGTTGTTTTGGTCTCGCGGTTCGAGTTTTCGTCCGCACGCCTATCTCGGCAAACGAGATCTCGTTGCTTCGAGATGACGTCATTGTTGTGGTGGTTGTCGTCGAGGGAAGGTGAAAATCAACACAAAATTTGTAATTTCTTCAGTGTCAGTAATAAGTCGAAACATAATGCCGAAAGTGATAACAACGGCAATAATTCCGGCACGAAAAAGCGGCGGAGAAATTCTTTCGAAGATCGCTAGGAAAACACGAGAGGCTAGGAAACACGTGTGTTGAAGCAAACGACTCGACGAAAGAAAATAAAAGAACTAAAACTCCTAAGCAAGATAAAGACTTTTCTGCCAAAATTGACTTAATATTATTACTGGTTACGCTATGAGGAGGATGATAATGCAAACCACGAAGAATATATGAACTGAAAAATCTGAAGTGATAACTGCTTTGTATTACCAATTAACTGTGATGATTAAAACTGAATGAAAATATAGATTAATGTAATTATTTCAGCAATATTATTTTGTATACCATGAATTCCGGACTATAGAGCGCACCTGATTATAAGCCCCCCCACCACTTTTTTTTAAGTGATTTGCCACTTTTGTACTTACACAAGCGCACCCATGTATAAGCCGCATGCACCCGCATTAATACCTGTGACAAAATGACAAGTTTAACCCGGACTAGGCTGTAAGTTCCATGATTGTTACTACATAGATTATACACAATTCTAGAACCATAGTTGGCATCATATATGAAAAATGATACCCGTAATTAACGTATGATACAGACTTGTAATGTCCGGGTCCCGTTGAAATTAATCCAAGGAAACAAAATGTGTATTTCCAAAGTTAAGGGTGGGAAAAATATATATCCACTATTGTCTGCTGCGACAACAGACAGATCTACCGGTAACTCAGCTTTACCCCACTTCCCATCAGCCCGCGTTTGCTCCGGCCCTTCTCTTTGATTCGTCCGTAGAACACATACCAGAATAAATCTCTAAAATAAATACATTACAAAAATATACAGTTGCAAATACATATTATACATGGTTCCACATATTTACAAAGAAAGACGGTACACCGAGAGAGTTTTCAAAGCTTTAATAATAATAATATAACTTTCATCCCAAACCGTGCCTTTGAAAGGTACCAACACGCTCGCAATGTATCAAACGTGTCTGTTAAAAAAAAAGCATCCCGTAATTGTGAAATTCACGGAAGATCGTCCTCAACTTCTTTCTCATAACTATCGCCATCAAGGGCGCCTTCCTCATTATCGGAACGTATTTTAACTTTACAGACAATGTATGAAATAACTTAGAGGTTGCAGTCTTCCTCGGCGCATATATTCCACCGGTCTAAATCTCACCTTTTGTACTCGAGCGCCGCTGGTGACCATTAGAAAAATTCCATAAATTGGCCGCTTCACTGAATAAGCCGCAGGGCTGAACATTTGGGAAAAAAGTAGCGGCTTATAGTCCGGAATTTACGGTAATGTACAATATTGTTGTGAACTGAAAAATCTTGAAGTGATAACTGATTTGTATTACCAATAAACTGTGATGATTAAAACTGAATGAATATATAGATTTATATCATATATGTGTCGCCGATTTACCATTTCAACCTGGATAAGACTAAATTTTGGGGAGCCATAGATCTCTGTTGGGACCCATAGATTTTTGAGCATGCGAGTCCCCGGGACCCATCACTTTTCACAGGTCAAATTAATATTATTATTATATTATTCCTTTCAAAGATAATCATTTGCACACTCACCTTTGATATCCCACAGGTCAAAGTGTCGATTGCCCGATGCCTCCGGAGCCAGGGTGAAGTAGAAGTGATGCCCAGTCTGCGGCTCGTCTTTGTCCACCACACTGATAGTGTGAATTATCTAAAGACAGGACAAGTAGAAGCTAAAGTAGTGTGCCAGAAAATTTAGAGTCGCACAACGGTAGAATACACAACGCGTAATCTGCGGCTTTTTAAATAAAATGCTAAAGAACTTGAATTGGGCAGCACGGCGGCGCAGTGGTTAGCGCTTGTGCGGCACAGTTCATGTCATGGGAACCTCCTGCGTGGGTTCAAATCCAGCTCCAGACTTCCTGTGCGGAGTTTGTATGTTTTCCCCGTGCTTGCGTGGGTTTCCTCCGGGCACTCCGGTTTCCTCCCACGTTCCAAAAACATACATTTCAGGTGAATTGGCCGGTCCAAATTGTCCCTAGGTGTGAAAGAGCGAGTGAGTTGTCTGTCCCCGTGTGCCCTGCGATTGGCTGGCAACCAGTTCAGGGTGTCCCCTGCCCACTGCCTGGAGATGGCTGGGATGGGCTCCAGCCCCCCCGCGACCCTACTGAGGATAAGCGGTACGGCTAATGAGTTGAGATGAGAGAACTTGAATTGATGTTGACGTCCAAAGTATTTCAGTCAAAGAGCAGCTGAGTGTTTCAAAATATAGATACGTATTTAAAAAAAAAAAAAAATAATAATAATAATATATGCCAAACTCTTCAAAAGGTGTACTGAAAGTCTTTCTGGAATTCAAAGCAACACAAATAAAAGCATTCAGGCTGCTCCAGTGGCTTGCGAAACTATTTGGCCCCCTTGAACTTTGTGACACTCTGCCACCTTTCAGACTCAAAAATCAAGATATAAAACTGTAATCTATTGTGAAGCATCAACAATCAGTGGGACACAATCATGAAGTGGAACACACTTTATTTGATATTTCATTTTTTTTTATTGTTGATTCTTCACAAGAAATTTTGTTTGAAGTCTTAAATGTGGCAAAAGGTCACAAAGGAAGAGCAGCTTCAGCGACAGACTGCTGTCACAGTCTTGTTCCACGGACAAACTGAGGAGATCATTTCTTCCTCGTGCCATGAGGCTCTTTAACTCCACCCGGGGAGTAAAAGCCCACATTAAACCACACCCCCACATTGCATATTACCATATTCTTATTACAGTGTGTATTTTATGTAGCATTATCTAAATGCTCTATATCAACACGTTATATTGGGTATTTATGTATTATATTCTTTTTGCTTTATTATTGTTTTATTTTCAACACAAAGATACTGCTGGAAGTGTGAATTTCCCTATGGGGATGAATAAAGTATCTATCTATCTATCTATCTATCTATCTATCTATCTATCTATCTATCTATCTATCTATCTATCTATCTATCTATCTATCTATCTATCTATCTCTTTATTTATCTCTATCTATCTCTCTTTATCTATCTATCCATCTCTTTATCTCTCAATCTCTCTCTTTCTCTTGATCTCTCTTTCTTTATCTATCTATCTATCTATCCATCTCTTTATCTCTCTCTTTATCTCTCGATCTCTCTCTTTCTCTTGATCTATCTATCTATCTCTTTATCTCTTTATTTATCTCTATCTATCTCTCTTTATCTATCTATCCATCTCTTTATCTCTCAATCTCTCTCTTTCTCTTGATCTCTCTCTCTCATTATGTATCTATCTATCTATCTATCTATCTATCTATCTATCTATCTATCTATCTATCTATCTATCTATCTATCTATCTATCTATCCATCTATTTATCTCTTGATCTCTTTATTTATCTCTATCTATCTCTCTTTATCTATCTATCTATCTCTTAATCTCTCAATCTCTCTCTTTCTCTTGATCTCTCTCTCATTATCTATCCATCTATCTGTCTAGCTGTCTGTCTATCCATCATCTATCTATCTCTTTATCTCTATTTATCTTTATCTATCTATCCATCTCTTTATCTTTCAATCTATCTCTTTCTCATGATCTCTCTCTCTTTTTTTTACCTCTATCTATCTATCTATCTATCTATCTATCTATCTATCTATCTATCTATCTATCTATCTATCTATCTATCTATCTATCTATCTATCTATCCATCTCTTTATCTCTCAATCTCTCTCTTTCTCTCTCTCTATCTCTCTCTTTATCTATCTATCTATCTATCTATCTATCTATCTATCTATCTATCTATCTATCTATCTATCTATCTATCTATCTATCTATCTATCTATCTATCTATCTATCTATCTCTTTATTTATCTCTATCTATCTCTCTTTATCTATCTATCCATTTCTTTATCTCTCAATCTCTCTCTTTCTCTTGACCTCTTTCTCTCTATCTATCTATCTATCTATCTATCTATCTATCTATCTATCTATCTATCTATCTATCTATCTATCTATCTATCTATCTATCTATCTATCTATCTATCTATCTATCTATCTATCTATCTATCTATCTATCTATCTATCTATCTATCTATCTATCTATCTATCTATCTATCAAAGTACAAAGGGGCCAAATAGTTTCGCAAGCCACTGTATATTCACTTTAGCAAGAATCAAAACCCGAAATAAAAAGACAAAGGGGAATGAAAATGCGTTTGGGGTGTCGACCAGAAATCTGATGCAAAAAGAGACATCCGCATGGAAATATGACACTGAACTGTGATCCAATTTAGAGAAGCCTGCATGGACACAAATAGGTGAGATACAATTTGCAATGAGCTGAACATCAAAACATCCCCCGGGGAGGCTTGGGTGGCATCTCATCCTGCTTTCCCGCTCACCGCATTCCATCCGTTGCAAATGCACATCACAGTAGGTTTCAAACTACTTGTTGCAATGGCTGCCATGGGTCAAAATGAAAAACAAAATGGTGGAAGATTACTCCGTTTAATTAAGAAGTATCGGTGTAGGTCAATAACCATAATAATAATAATAATAATAATAATAATTTCCTTTGTATTGTCATTCTGTGTAACAATGTACACAGAACGAAATGTCGATTGCACCTGACCCGTTGTAGCGAGCCGATGCAGCCGCAGCCAACAGAGGGCGCCGCCGACCACTTTTTAAGTCTTACCAGTCAGTAACCCTACCCAACCCTGAGTAAATTCATTGACAAATGTAAATAATATGTCCTGTTTGCCCTTTTACCAAAACTATATGTTTTTCCATCATCATTGATTTCTTAAAAAGTACCAGGGAGTCACTATGGAGCAGGTCGAGAAGTTCATGTTTTTGGGCAATAAAAAGCATCTTCCTCTGCTTTTTTGGCTCGGCTTTTGTCGATCCATAGCGTTTTGTTAAGATAATGGCTTTTACAGAAATGTTAAGCTCTGAAAAATGTGCGAATACTTAAAACAGGTTCGTTAATTCTATTTAAGTATGTGTACAACTCACACCAAAATGTCATCGGCACACAAGCAGAAAAGGGGCGGGGTGACTATCTAGGCAATCAGAATTCAAAACACAACGCATGATGAAAATCCGTCAAGTAGCAAAATTGCAATAAGTAAACCGCGATACAGCAACGGATTACTGTACTTTTCATCATTTATACTGTACATGCAGTAAGCCTCTCTGCAGTTTCGGACTGGGTTTGAAAATAAAGAGATACAAATACTGCCATACAGTTGACCCCAGGGCAAGTACAATTAATAATTAAGGCGCCCGCTTTGAGACTGGGAGGTCGGTGGTTCGCGCCCCGGCCGAGTCATTCCTAAGACTTAAAAAGTGGTGGGCGGCGCCCTCTGTTGGCTGCGGCTGCATCGGCTCGCTACAACGGGTCAGGTGCAATCGACATTTCGTTCTGTGTACATTGTTACACAGAATGACAATACAAGGAAATTATTATTATTATTATTATTATTAAATGGTAACTGATCCATTGCCAGCTACATTAAAACCAACTTTGCAAACCACTACAAAGCCAATGACCCTTCTTGTATAAAGACGTTTAAAGAAACGCAAAAGTCCCTCAATGCAAGCCAATGTTGTTTTTGTGTGATCTCTCACTCACATTCAACAACAAACTCCAACGCGTCTCTGTGATCCAGACAAGCTAAACTATCTCTGCCAAAACAGAGCTCATCTCATCTTCTCATCATTTTCCAAAGCCCTTTTAGGTTCACACAAAATTGGGGCTGGGTTGAGCGGCTTAAGCATGAATTTTGTCTCTAACTAAGAGATGAATGTTCAAAAGATAACATGAGGCTTGATCTGTGTTCCACATCCTTAGCAGGGGGGCTACTTTTTAGGTTTCGTCTGCCGGTGAAGTCAAAACTGTTAAGACCACATCTTAATGAGCCTCCATGTACTGTACATCTTTGTGAAGAACCTCAACAAGAAATGAGGAGAATATCTTGATGACAAAGTCATTTTGACGACTCTATCGTATGTGGGAGTCTATTGAGCAGTCAGAGTAGCTCCCTCAAGAACAATCACCTACCGTAAATTCCGGACTATAAGCCGCTACTTTTTCCCCAAACTTTTAACCCTGCGGCTTATTCAGTGATGCGCCCAATTCATGCAATTTTTCTAACGGCTGCCAGCGGCGCTCGAGTACAAAAGGTAAGATTTAGACCGGTGGAATATATGCGCCGAGGAAGACTGCAACTTCTTGGCTTGTGCACAAATTAAATTAGCGTGGACATATCCTCATCATTGGGGCGGCAGTAGCTGAGGAGATAGAGTGCTCGTCTTGGGATCAAGGGATCCCAGTTTGAATCCCGGCTCATCCGTGTTACATGTCGAAGTGTCCTTGGGTAAGACACTGAACCCCTAATTCCCCCAATAAGCAGGTTAGCGTCTTACTTGGCTGCAATACAAGGCCGCTATTTTGGAAAATGTGGAGCACATTGTAAAGCGCTCTGGGAAGTCATTGACTTGAAAAGCGCTATATAAATATTCATTTCATTTATCATGCAAAATGCAAAAAGAAAGGCACATGACGCAGCTTCCAAGCTAAACGCAATCGAGCAGTCCGATAAAGAAGGAAACAAAGCTACTGCACAAAAACTTTACTTTGCGAGCGTGTTGCTAGTGTATTTTTGAATAAGGGAGCGTGGGACGACATCTACATGACAAAGTGTCTTACCCATACTGAAGGAAGACAACTTTGATGACATCAGTTATAAGGAGGAAGATGAGGAAGGTTTATCGTGGTTTCTACATGTACGGTATGTTTAATGTGTCGCGAGCGTGTTGGTAGTAGCGTTTTGCTACCCTTCACAGGCACGGTTTGGGATGATTATAACATTATCATTAAAGCTTTGAAAACTCTCTCGGTGTACCGTCTTTCTTTGTAAATATGTGTAACCATGTATAATATGTATTTGCAACTGTATATTTTTGTAATGTATTTATTTTAGAAACTTATTCCGATATGTTTTGCACAAGCAAATGAGAAAGAAGGAGCGGGGCAAACGCGGGCTGACAGGAAGTGGAGTAAAGGTGAGACGTGTTTGTGGACGCGGCTGACAATGGTGGATATATATTTTTCCCACCCTTACCTTTGGAAATATACACGTTTTTTCTTGGATTACTTTCAACGGGCACCCGGACTCTGCAGGTCTGGATCAAACGTTAAGTACCGGGATAATTTTCCGTTCATTTTGCCGGCTGTAATTTAATTTTGTGTTTGTGTTGCATTTTTTCAATGTGGGCGCATGCGGCTAATATACAGGTGCGGCTTGTGTATGTACAAAATCGTTTTTTCTCCCGAAACG
Organism: Urocampus carinirostris; assembly: GCF_059441175.1. Classification (NCBI taxonomy): domain Eukaryota; kingdom Metazoa; phylum Chordata; class Actinopteri; order Syngnathiformes; family Syngnathidae; genus Urocampus; species Urocampus carinirostris. Next base: position 43,812,188 of record NC_142354.1, read on the forward strand.
TGGTGGTTGCGGCTTATAATCAGGTGCACTCTATAGTCCGGAATTTACGGTAATTAGAATTATATCCGGCGCTCCCCTTTCTTGACCTCCTTAAATCTCCTCTTTGGGCTGTAAAGCTAGAAGGGAAGCCTTTCCCAAAAATGCAGACAGTCTGCTCTGGACCTGTCTGATAACTCAAGGTTGCGTGAGATCGGGAGTCGTTTTCATTTAAAGGGTACAGAGCCATTGGGGGCCGCCAATAAATGCATTGCATTACATCAAATGACACAAGGGGACCTTCATCTCCGAAGGCTTTTGCCAATATAATCTGGCAGAGTTCAAATAAATAACTATTGGAAAGGCCAAACATTCCGCACTTATGATACTTCATCTAACACAATTTGCCTCCCCAATCAACCTGTATTGTGTCTTTTCTCTATTTCTGACTCTGAGGAAACATAAAATATATTTTCAATATTTAGATAAAGTAAACTGTGTTTGACTTGATGCTTTGAAATGGAATGATCTGCATTTCTATAGCGCTTTTCAAGTCAAGACTTCCCAAAGCGCTTTACAATGTGCTTCACATTTCCCAATAGCGGCCGTGCAGCCATGTAAGGCGCTAACCTGCTTATTGGGGGCATTAGGGGTTCAGTGTCTTACCCAAGGAGACTTCAAAATGTCACATGGAGGAGCCGGGATTCGAACTGGGATCCTTGATTCCAAGGCGAGCGCTCTACTTCCTCAGCCACTGCCACCCCAAAATAATAATGAAATGATCTGCATTAATATAACGCTTTTCAAGTTAATGAAGACTTCCCAAAGCGCTTTACAATGTGCTTCACATTTCCCAATAGCGGACGTGCAGCCATGTAAGGCGCTAACCTGCTTATAGGGGGCATTAGGGCTCAGTGTCTTACCCAAGGACACTTCGACATGTAACACGGAGGAGCCGGGATTCGAACGGCGATCTCTTGATCCCAAGACGAGTGCTCTACCTCCTGAACCACTGCCGCCCCAGCTTTATTGATGTCATGTTCTTATTAACGGCCATACGGCAGATTTAATAGAAATCAAAATCTTGAAATTATATCTTTGTTGATATGTGATAAGGTTTGATACGTTTATCGTTCAGTAAAGACTGAAAATAAAGAAATAAGACATCAATGGATATTACATTTGCAAGATACAGGGAAGAAAGCCCAGACCTCAGATAAGGAATTCCAACCTGTTCTAAAAGCCCTAAATCTCTTAAGGTAACAATTAGCCAGGGTTGGGTAGGGTTACTTGAACTGGATTACTTTCAATGACTTTTGGATGACTCCAATACCAAATATGCTAATAAAAGACAAAAGAAACTAAATATGAATCAAATGATGACTCACAACACGTGGTAAGCTTTCTCTCCTGGCTTTGATCTCTTTAATCTCCGGCAAAACGAACATAAAATGCGACAGAAACAAAATGAAAATAAATCCAAACAGCTTTGCAACATCATTTTTGCCATTCCATGTATTCCGTTACTCCCCAAACCTGCACAAAATTGAGTCATTGTATTCATATTTAGTTTATTTGGTCTTTTATTAGCATATTTGGTATTGGAGTCATCCAAAAGTAATTGAAAGTAATCCAGTTAAAGTAACCCTTCCCAACCCTGCAATTAGCAGATCTTCCTTAAGGTGTGTGGCATTTAGAGAACCGCAGTGCGATTGGCCAAGAGTGCATAATAGTCAAAACAATCAACAATAAATAAATTCACATACTTTGTAATCTTGTGTGCAGAGGTCTAATATCAAAAACACTAAACTTATCAATGGTGCGGTTCACAACGGAATTTTTTTTTGCATTTTCCTCATAATATGACAAGTTACAAACCTGTCTATTCGTATACAATTGAGAGCTGATATTCATTCTTAATTTTGGATTTATTTATTTTAATGACGGCAAATAATGACTTCTTCCCCCCCGACCACATGTATCTATATGTAGATTTACCTATCATGTATTGGCCATGCTTGAGATCGATAAATGCATAGTCTTGCTGTCAGATTAATTTGGGATATTAATCTCTGGCTGATATGAGAGTCAAGGAAGATGCAGATATGATATCAACAGGAGGCCTCCAGTTACCGCAGGGAGAAAAACGAACCCACTCCTCTGAATGACTCCTCTTTCTCACCGTGGCCCGGTGACGCGATTCTTTTTATTAGAAGAAGTCAAGCAGTTGTAAAAACATACCATGATGAGTTTCCTGTACCCTTCAAAATAAAGACTGAAAGTATGCGTGTTTTCAAACAGAATCATACAAAAGAGTAGAAAAATAGAGAACAAGTAATAAAGAAACAGTATGAAAGCAAGTATATTCCATCAGTGAGTAACTGAGAAAATTACAAATAACTAGATGTAATATACCTTACACTTACTGTTGGAAATACATGACAGTACATTTTTCTTAAATGCTTTTCTATTTAAAAGCATTTCCTTTTTTAAATTGGATCCAGGCACTGCATAAATTCAATGGTCGGCAAATATATACCACTTTTGCAAAATCGTTACGATGCACTTTCCACTTTGGATTAATATTGGTTTTACTAAGAGGAGCTTAGCTAATAAGACCAGTATTGATTTAAAAGTGTTTCTGACAACCAGAGAGCCTAGGTAGCTGCGGTTAAAGCGACTGACATTATGTAGCAGGAATTGCCATGTCAGCACAACGTCCAATAAGTTGATGGTGATTTTTTTCCTCTTTAATTTGATATATGGCATTTAACTATGTGATTGGGGGACGTCTGGGTCTAATGTCACCCCCCTGAATGTGTAAAACTGGAGTGTCATGCCCAATTTCGTTGTCACAATATGCTAACCCATTTTGTAACAATGACAATAAAGGTATATTCTATTCTATATATATATATATATATATATATATATATATATATATATATATATATATATATATATATATATATTTAGTAGTTTTGTAATATATCTGGAGTATTTTTGTAGGAGTGATGTACATATATTTTTGTACTATTCCTGCATTAGTGTTTAATAGTATTTCCATCGTAGTACTTTTATATATTTTCTTAATTATGTCTGTTGTATTTTTAAAATATGTCCATGGTATAATTTTTGTATTATATCGGTAGTATTTATGTAGTATTGCTGTAGTTGTATTTTTGGTGTAATTATTTCACGCATTTCCATTGTATTGTTTTTAGTAGTATTTCTGTCGTTGTTTTCAAGTATTATGTTTGCATGATATTATTACCATAGTGGTATTTTATAGTATTTCTTTAGAGGTATTTTTTAAGTAATTCCATAGTAGTATTTTTGTAGTATGTCTGTGGTATTTCAATAGTATTTTGTAGAATTTACATTGTAGTATTTTGTAGTATTTCTTAAGTATTTTTCCAGCTTTACTGTAGTTTAGTAGTGTCTCTGTTTTAATATTTATGTGTCAGAATTGTGTATTCTAAAATTACTGTAGTAGTATTTTTGTAGTAGTTAAATACATTTATTTTAATTTCGGATCAAAGCAAAATAACATTTTAGGTCCCTGTTTTTAAGTACCACAGTTAGTTTAGTACTAATTTTGCAGTCATTTTGTAGTAGTATTTTTGTTGCAGACACACAGAGGGACAATGGGGACCAAGTTGGCACCAAACACATGATTTATGAGTAGTATTTTATTTAGTATTAAATATATTGTCATTATTCGAACCTTCCTGTGCGGAGTTTGCATGTTCTCCCTGTGCTTGCGTGGGTTTCCTCCAGGCACTCCGGTTTCCTTCCACATTCCATAAACATGCATGTCAGGTGAATTGGCTGGTCCAAATTGTCCCTAGGTGTGAATGAGCGAGTGAATTGTCTGTCCCTGTGTGCCCTGCGATAGGCTGGCAACCAGTTCAGGGTGTCCCCTGCCCACATGCCTGGCTGGCATGGGCTCCAGCACTCCCGCGACCCTACTGAGGATAAGCGGTGCAGATAATGGATAGATGGATATATTGTCATGGTATGTTTACCATTTTCATTTGGCGGTCCGGATGAAAAGGTGTGACAGGCCGCAAGTGGCCCACGGGCCATAGTTTGCCCTCCCCTTTAACGTGAAAATGGCATGATGTCATACATGTTAACTATAGATGAAAATAATCAATTGTTATGGTTGTCTTTTAAATGTCCATTGATTAACTTTTCTATGAATTTGTCCAAATGATTCGAGACAGACTTGAGCAGATGAAGCCGTCGATAAAAAAAAAGTCCATAAAAGCAATGCAGTTCGACGTTCAGCTTCGTGGGTCGAAAAAAAAATAATAATAACAAAATAAAATAATCAAATACAAATAAATAATTAAAAAAATATATATATAATTATTATTATTTTTTTTTAGAATTTTTGAATGGGCGTCGCTACTTCGTGGTTCCACGTTCGCGGGTTCAGAGCTTTGCAGGTCTAAAAAATAATAATAATTAAATAAAATATATTTTTTTAAAAAAGCATTTTGGAAAGGGGTTCGCTACTTCGCGGATTTTCACTTTTCGCGGGTGGTTTTGGTCCCCATTAACCGAGATAACCGAGGGATTACTGTACTGTACTACTTTTGGGCATGACAGTAAAAGTGGACTGGTCTCAAAAGCACACAATAATAATAATAATAATAATAATTTCCTTGTATTGTCATTCTGTGTAACAATGTACACAGAACGAAATGTCGATCGCACCTGACCCGTTGTAGCGAGCCGATGCAGCCGCAGCCAACAGAGGGCGCCGCCGACCACTTTTTAAGTCTTAGGAATGACTCGGCCGGGGCGCGAACCACCGACCTCCCAGTCGAGAAGCAAAGAGAGTAAGAACATATGACTTTTTCTCTTGTAAAGGGACTTGCCTTCTGCTTGACAAATGTTACTGTTCAGCCGAACGGAATGTCGAAAAAAAAATTGAATTGAGAGAAAAGTTGTATCCTTGAGATTCATTAAATAAATAAGAAAACCTAACTTGCCAATAACAGTCTATAAGTGTCACTGTGTCTCATGTTTGGCACTTGAAACTTTGACACTTAACTAAGTGATCAACCAATGTAGCCGGTAGTTTTTTTTTTTGGTTGTTGTTTTGTTTTTGTTACTCTAAGATTCATTCCTTTACATATCTTTTTTTTACAAACCTCACTTTCATTATAACTCATCTGAGCTGGAGAGAGGAGGGAGGCCGGAGTCTAGAGCAGGGGTTGGGAACCTATGGCTCGTGAGCCATATATGGCTCTTTCCTGGGTTGGGTAGGGTTACTTTAACTTGATTACTTTCAATAACTTTTGGAATACTCCAATACCAAATATGCTAATAAAAGACAAAAGAAACTAAATATGAACAAAATTATGACTCACAACACGTGGTAAGCTTTCTCTCCTGGCTTTGATCTCTTTGATCTCCGGCAAAACGAACATAAATTGCGACAGAAACAAAATGAAAATCAATCCAAACAGCTTGCCGACATCATTTTTGCCGTTCCACGTATTCCGTTACTCCCCAAGCCTGCACAAAATGTAGTCATTTTATTCATATTTAGTTTCTTTTGTCTTTTATTAGCATATTTGTTATTGGAGTCATCCAAAAGTCATTGAAAGTAATCCAGTTAAAGTAACCCTACCCAACCCTGGCTCTTTCTATGAATACCTGTGGCTCGGATACAAATTTGATTGTATGCGAATTTTCTCCATCTCGTTCAAAACTTGATGCCATTAATGCTGTTCAGATACACGCAAAGCAAAACCAAAGCTGGATTACAAAGCAGTACTTTGCAGAATATATAGGGCACGTTTTTCACTACAATTTACAGTCAAGGTGTCACACCAAAGAAAAACAAAAAAAACTCGTTTTGGCTGTACAACGCTTAATAATCCTTTATATATAAAAGCTCACTATATAATCTGTGTTCAGTGTTCAGATACGTTTTGATGAATCCACGGAACAAATTGTAAATACGCCAAAACACCGGAAAGAGAACTTAAAGTTCTTTGATTGGGTGAGTGGGAGGGATGGGTGGAGCTATGCAAAAAGTGCAAGCACTCCCTCCCATCTCTCGCCCTACTGCATCTGCGCCAAAGGTAAGCACATTAGGCTCCCTGTTTGCAGAATGTTGTGAGGTTTTTACAAAATAACTGCTTACATCTGGTTTTGAAACCGATATGTATGAAATAAACGGTAAAAATTAGTTTCACCGATCTTGAGTCATTGCAAGAAAGAGACAAGTTTAAAGTGGTATGTTTGTTGATTTTGGGACACGGGCTCCGGCATTATTCTCTTTTCATAATTTTTGTCTAATCATCAAAAATAAATGGGCCGAAGACTAAGCTTTTGTCTGGGGCGCGGGTTTAGCAATTTAGTAAATTTGTCTCATAATATATGGTGTAGCTCTTTACCAAAATAAAATTAATATATTTTGCTTTTATGGCTCTTTGAGTCAAAAAGGTTCCCGACCCCTGCTCTAGAGGGTGGGATGGGAGTTCTGTAGAAGCGGAAGCGGGGGTAATGGGGAAGAACTTCCCCGCAGTTTAAATAGTGGATGCACCTTGTAGGCAACTTTCAGTAATATTTGCCTTTGTGCAGTGCGTTAAACATGTCTTTTTCTACTCGACCGTGGTTATAAAACAACTTGACATGTTTTGCTTCTTTTGTTTTGTCAAACAACACATGAGTCTGACTGTTCACATTTACATGAACAATATTGTTTTTTTGGGGGGTTGTAATTTGCTCAATCATCTTGTGTTACAGTCAAATAATTTGCACATGTATCAAGTCAATCTTTTTGCCAACACTACAGTGGAACCTCGGTTCTCGACCATAATCCGTTCCAGAACCCTGTTCGAAAACCGATTTGTTCGATCACCGAAATCATTTTTCCCATTAAAAATAATGTAAATCGTTTTAATTCGTTCCAACACCCTGAATGTTTACCGTGAATGTTTAACGTAAGCATAAAGCTATCCCAGGCTAATCGTACGTTAGCGTAATCTTCCGTACGAAAGATTACGCTAACATGAACGTGTAAAAATAAAAAAATCAGGTAGTTTACAAGTCGATTAGCACCCGGGTCTCCACAACAAGTGGTGAGCGGTTCATTGGAAAGGGGGCTCCGTTCCAACACCCTGAATTTTGGGCTCCGTTCCAATACCCTGAATGTTTACCTTGAATGTTTAACGTAAAGTAAAATAAACTGTGATGATTGAAACTGAATGAATATATAGATTTATATCATATATTTGTCGCCGATTTACAATTTCAACCCCGATAAGACTCAATTTTGGGGAGCCATAGATCTCTGTTGGGACCCATAGATTTTTCAGCATGCGAGTCCCCGGGACCCATCACTTTTCACGGGTAAATGAACACTGAAAGGGATGCGGATGCAAGGAGGAGTCACATATTTTCCCATTATTTTATACCTTTATCCCATAATGTGTACATTTATTATTTTTCAATATGTACCCCGTACAACAATACGGGAAAAGAACAGGTAGCAGACGGCAATCTCAATGTAGAATGCTATTACTGTCACAATATTTTTTCTTGATCCCAGACATTATATGCAATTAATAAGAATTAATAATAAAAATTAATAAGGCGTCAAGAAGAAGGATGCCTCTCGTCTCAATAAACTGGCTAGCAAGCTCTGTTGTGGGCAAAGAGCTGGACAGCCTAACAACAGTAGCTGAGAGACGAGCACTGAAAAAGCTGAGGTCAATCATGGACAATCCATCGCATCCACTACACAGCATTATCTCCAGACAGAAGAGTAATTTCAGCGACAGACTGCTGTCACTGTCTTGTACTACGGACAGACTGAAGAGATCTTTTCTTCCTCATGCCATGAGGCTCTTTAACTCCACCCGGCAGAGTAAAGGCCCACACTAAACCACACCCCCTACATTGCATATTAATGTATTTTATTGCAATGTGTATATTGTGTAGCACTATTTAGTTACTCTATATAACACGCTACAGTGGGCATTTGCACGTCACACTGGGTATTTGTATATTGTATTCTTTTGGCTTTATTATTGTACTGTTCTCAGCTCAGGGATGCTGCTGGAAATGTGAATTTCCCTTCGGGGATGAATAAAGTATCTATCTATCTATCTATCTATCTATCTATCTATCTATCTATCTATCTATCTATCTATCTATCTAAGAAGAGCAATTGATACATGTTGACATATATGAGATCAAAAGACTGTTAGTGATACTTAAGCACTTACTGTACACTTAAAATTAAATTTACAGTTAATTTAAATGAATGTACACCAAAAAAGATACAGCACAGTTTTACAATGTTTTTGGTCTAGAGCGTTTTCTGGGACAGCTTTTGAACTACATTTTTCTTCGCAAAGCGAGCAGATTTCCCCCCCCCAAAAAAACTCGTATACCAAAATGATAGTTTATAAAAGTGCTCGTATGAGGATATACCACTGTAGGATGAACGACATTCACATAAAAAACGATCCTGTGCATAACAAAGCCGCCGGCTCGGCTTTGTGGTTATTTTGTGACAAGATAAAATGAACACTGCACATTGCAAGCTGAAAATCCGTAAAAGGCAAACCGTGTTGTTCCAAAATGACTGTATTCTGTAATGACTTTTAAAGAGAAGGCTCCACTAATCAACGTTTGGTAATTTGGGTTGTAACACACACAATAATAGAATAGAATAGAATACAATATGCCTTTATTGTCATTGTTACAACATGGGATATGCTGTGACAACGAAATTGGACGACTCCAGTTCCACATTTACAGTGAGGATAAGGAAACAAAGACACAAAGGAGCAAAGAACTAACTGACTTTGTTGTCCTCGGGGGTGGATGGTTTGAGGGTCAAACAGAGTTGCCGGACACAACCGAATGTTTGATCTTACATTACACATAGTCCAGCGTTTTTCCGAATTGCTCAGTCCACAATTGAATGGATTTGGGAGTCCACAATTGAATGGATTTGGGAGTACAGTCTATCAACATGCCCGATTTACACAGTCGACTTGCTCAAACCTCCAAAGTGTGTCACAAACAATGAAAAAAACAAAATCAATCGTCACAACAGAAAATTAATGAAACAGTAAATGAAGACTTGTGAACTGTTGCACTACGGGAGAGAGTCTCGGTCCATTTGTAGAACCAACATGGATGCCAGGAACAGCCTCCTGTGACAAAGTATGGAAACTCCACACAGGCAATCTGACAGTTGATTTAGTTTCTGTTGATATGAAATATAGTAGCAGTTGTTGTGTGGGCTCCAATGATTCTGCCAGCATTGATCGGCGCTCAACAAAAGCAGTATGAATGTTTCCAGACATTTTTTTTTTTTTTGCTTTTCACAGTCACCAGATGGAAGAGATATGAGCAATGTTCCTTCTAAGTTGCGCGCGTTTCCTGGTATCTTTTGTCGCTTAATACTAACATTTTGGGGGGCTTATTGAGTCGGTTGCACAACACACAACTATATTGAATCACATTTTTGAGTGGAAGTACAATGTTGGTAACAGGATTGACTTGATATGATTGGAAATTATTTGAATGCAATACAAACTTTTTCTTTTTCTACCCTGTTTTTTTTCAATGTTTTTTTAATTCCTTTAAAACAATTTCATTGTGTTTATTTTTTTCCTAGCTGTTACTTTTTTCTTTTTGTTCTCTATTTACTTTTTCCCTTTGTTTATTTCTTTTTTTTCCTGGCTTTTTTTTCTGAATTTTCCTTCTTTATCTCTTCCTTTTGTTTCTTTTTTTCTCAGCTTTTCACTACTTTTTCATTTGGGTGTTTTTTTCTTTTTTGTTCTATTTTCCCCTCTTCCTTTAAGTCATTTTGTGCACACCTTTACATAATATTTGGTCGTGTAGGAATTAAAGAAGCAAAAACAAGCTGAAGAGCCGTTTAAGACCCGAAAGAGCCGGTTCCTTTTAGTGAGCCGAGCCGAAGAAGCCCATTCTTAACAAACTCTAGTAACTTTACTCAACTTCGTTCTTATTCGACTCGACTTCAACATACCGCATTTAGGACACCATGTCAGGGGAGCCCGTGTTTTTTTACCTTCATGAACTGTAACTTTGACTTAATTCGCTTCTTAATTCGCAATTTTGAGCGCTCATTTTTGTGCGCTTGCTAGGTTTTTTTGTGCGCGGAAAAGCTCTGGGTAGTGCGCAATTGCGCACACACGCAGTTTAGAGGGAACACTGATTTTGACTCTTCCTTTGTGCTTTTCGCAGAGTGTCCTGCAATTAATATAATATTGTCTAGAGAGCTCCCCATTAGCATGCGGGCATCCGAAATAATCCAGTTTTATAGGGTTCAGGTTACCCCGTAAACAGTCGACTCGTGCTTTTTTTTTCCAGTTCGCCCCATTTTGGCTGCTCGCCATTTGTTCTACCATTGCTGCACTTTAGGTTGCATTATGTGTGTACAGCTAATGTACGTAAACAAAAAGGTTTATTACATGTCGAAGTTAGATAATGACTGATTTGAAGTATGTTAATCTGGTGCAGTGCTTCTCCATTATTTTCTGTAATGCTCCCCTAGAAAGAAGAAATCCTCTCGCCTCACCCTTTTTTTAAGTGATTACAGACTGTTGGTGGTGACAAAAGAATAATTGCTCAAAAATGGTTATTGCACGTCATCTTTGTGTCACGGACCAGGGCAGTAAACATAATTTAGAACCCACTCGCGTAACGTACTCACAATTTATCAGGGGATCGATGGTCGCAGAAGTGGATTGAAATCCAAACAAAAGAGTAGTAAAAATCAAACAAATTAGGCCAAAAACAAAACAGGATCAAATGCAGGAAAATTCTAGTATTTCACAGAGTTTAACAGGAGTCTTGCAGAAGTTTCACAAAAGTATCACAGACGCTCAGACACCTAACGGCTCAAAGGAGCGTGTTTAAGTACTGCCAATGAGCAATCAGTCAATGCGTCTCAGCCGGTGTCCATGGGCGGGGCCAATTGGGAGCCGTGGCAACCGCAACAGAACCTGGCGCCACCCGGCTGGGACCAACTGGGCGCCATGGCAACCGTGACACTCGTTCCATGCCAAATTTACATATCGTTTAAGGGCGGCAGTAGCTCAGGAGGTAGAGCGCTCGTCTGGGGATCATGAGATCGCAGGTTCGTATCCCGGCTCCTCCATGTTACATGTCGAAGTGTCCCTGGGTAAGACACTGAACCCCTAATGCCCCCAATAAGCAGGTTAGCGCCTTACATGGCTGCACGGCCGCTATTGGGAAATGTGAAACACACTGTAAAGCGCTTTGAGAAGTCATTAACTTGAAAAGCGCTATATAAATGCAGATCATTTCATTTCATTTCATTTAGGCCTGCTAAAAAAACCTGAATACCACTGCGAATGGGGTGTAATGTCTGTAAGTTACGGCTTAATTTATTTGGCTCCATGCTGTCCTCTGCCAACATTTTTAGACACAAAAAGCGGTCCTACTCTGTCATAATTTCCTTGTCTTGGCTTCCGAGAGAAGACTTTCATTTGTCTCTTTATCTCCGTCTCCTTTCAACTGCCTCTCATCCCTTGGGGTTCAAATTAACAATGTCTTGGAACATTATGAAGAAAAATCCTTTCAAAGGGTGTCCATTCTGTTTTGTGCTGTTATTTTCTGAACAGGATTTTATATTTTATTTATTTGACTATAAGGGATTTTATACAAGTTACATTTGTTGAATGCAATGAAGATTTTTCAGAGAGAAGGCTGAAGGTCGATGCGGCCTAGACAGAGAGGGATGTTAACAGAAAACAGCGGGAACGGGGACAAGGGCTGACGCCGGAGGAGCATCTGTGACGCGGAAAAAGGGGACATTGTTTGGAGAAGTTGTTCTGATAAACTTTATTGTTGTGAGTTTTTTAGACGTGGCGGCGCCCTTCAGCGCGGAGGTGGTGAAGCTGACATCCGGCCCGCCCGATGGGAGAAGTCAGCACGTCCCATGGGGGTGGCCAATTCGCCGGCTTGTAAAAAGAACTTCAGAAGACATAACTTCAGAAGATCGTGAGAGGGAGGCTCGACGAGGACTAGTTAGACTAATTCAGCTAAATTCGATGGAATTCACTTAGTCAAATACTTTAAAAAAATAAATCTGCCCCCGTGTTGAAATGATGGTCTCTTGCCAATATTTTTTCCATTAAGAAAAGAGCATGCATTGTTGGGAGAATTAGGGTTATGTTTGGTTAATGGAGTCAGATAACTAATTCGAATAATTTGGTAAACGCTACATTTTTCATAGTTTTTTCCCTAACAAGATGTAAAAATCATAGGTTGGTCGTTTTGGTTGTAACATTTCTTAGAATTCACTGTGTGAATATAACTTGTTTTTATATTCCTAAATATAAAAACAATCTTTCACACACACACAAACATGAAGTAACGGTTCAATAATCAGTCTAATTGCATCTCTTGTACGTTTATCAGTTTTGTGCTCTTTTATTTTGAAGTTGCATTTCCGGTGTATTTATCTGTTTCCTGTGCGACTAAAGTTAACTAGACACACGGGGGCGCGCAGTGTGGCCGGGAGCTAGTGGTGGTTGGGCCATCAACAATACTAATAAATTTTATTTACCTTAATGCTTGTTTTTATTTGTTTAATTTTGCCAACATAGAGTTTATATAAGTTTTAACTTTATCAAAAAGATTAATACCATTTTTCACCCATGCAGGATTTTACCTTGTATCATGACTTCTATCTATCGTATATGAATCTAAAATGTGAAAAACATTGCATAGACGTTCTCTTCTCTGCCCTTATCGGAACGCTGCCAGCGTAAGCCATTATTCTCCCAGCCCTAAATCATACAGCACTTTTCACTTGGACCCGTTACCTATGAAAATAATAGACGGCAAAAAAAAAAGGATAATTTTTCCTCAGGCCCCTCTTGTGAATCCCCTTGGGACTAAAAATGAGGGCTGGAAAGCCTTTGGCCAACGGCAAAAACATTTCCATTCAATCCCAGCAGCAGCAACACCATAAAAAGCTGGAACGACAGGTAAAAATTGATGCGAATAACCTTTTCTAGGCATTGCACCTTTCCATCTCCCCCGTAGGTGCACACGGTTGCTAGGTAGGCATTTCCCTCTATTCACATGAATCGCTAACACGAGGCTTGCGGGCTTGTGTTATTCCGAGATATGCATCCCTGCCGAGATTTGCATTCCCTGGCTACTATAACCACTTTTAACTCGTTTTATCTCACTTTTATATCACTTTTCTGGATTCTCATGGCAAACATATAGCGTAAATTCCGGACTATAAGCCGCTACTTTTTTCCCTAACTTTCAACCCTGTGGCGTATTCAGTGATGCGGCCAATTTATGTCATTTTTCTAACGGCCGCCAGCGGCGCACGAGTGTTGCTACCATTCACTGCCCTGTCAAAGCTATATTATTATTATTAAATGTTTGAAAACTCTCTCGGTGTACCGTCTTTCTTTGTAAATATGTGTAACCCATGTATAATATGTATTTGCAACTGTATATTTTTGTAATGTATTTATTTTACATACTTATTCTGATATGTTTTGCACGGGTGAATGAAAAAGGAGGGGCGGAACAAACGCGGGGTGACGGGTTTAGTGGGGACCGCAAAAGGTGAGGGATGGACAAGGAAAGAAGAGGGGGTAAAAAGTTGGTTAAAGAAAAAGGAGTTGCGTGAGTAAATGTGTTCATCTGATATATTTTTCTCACCCTTACCTTTGGAAATATACACGTTTTTCCTTGGCTTACTTTCAACTGATACTTTAAGTACCGGTATCATTTTCCGTTCATTTTGCCGGCTGTAATTTTTGAACTGTGGACTTTAATGAAGGACATTTAGTTTCAATCTCGGGACTTGAAGTCGGGTTTGGGTTAAATTTGTGTTTGTGTTACATGTTTAAATGTGGGCGCGTGCGGCTTATATACAGGTGCGGCTTGTGTATGTACAACATCGGTTTTCCTCTTAAAATGTGGTGGGTGCGGATTATAATCAAGTGCGCTCTATAGTCCGGAATTTATGGTAACCAAAACCACTTCGTCTTGCATTTATTGGGAATGTAATACAATTTAAACCATTCTGTCTTTGTATTTGTTGTGAATGTAATCGAACGGCAATGCACACTGTATATAAATCACTTTTGAGCAGGTAACATGTTTATTTTGCCTTTTTCTATTCAAATCACTCGCATTAAAACTGTTATGCACTCTACCATAAAGCTTATTCCAGCATAATAAGCTTTATAACAGTTCTCAAAAGTGATTTACCGTAAATTCCGGACTATAGAGCGCACCTGATTATAAGCCGCACCCACCACATTTTAAGAGGAAAACCGATTGTGTACTTACACAAGCTGCACCTGTATATAAGCCGCATGCGCCCACATTAAAACATGTAACACACTCACAATATTAGCCCAAACCCGGCTTTGAGTCCCGCGATTGTAATTGAATATAAAGTACACAGTCCAAAAACCACAGCCGGCAAAATGAACAGAAAATGATACCGGTACTTAAGGTTTGATGCAGACCTGCAGAGTCTGGGTCCCGTTGAAAGTAATCCAAGGAAAAAAGTGTATATTTCCAAAGGTAAGGGTGGGAAAAATATATATCCACTATTGTCCGCCGAGATAGCAGGTCTCACCCACCTTTAGCCCACTTCCCGTCAGCCCACGTTTGCTCCGCCCCTCTTTTTTTATTCGCAAAACATATCAGAATAAGTGTCTCAAATAAATACATTACAAAAATATACAGGTGAAAATACATATTATACATCGGTTACACATATTTACAAAAAAAGACGGTACACCGAGAGAGTTTTCAAAGCTTTAATTATAATATTATAACTTTCATCCCAAACCGTGCCTGTGAAGGGTGGCAAAACGCTACTAGCAACATGCAGACAGTAAACAGGTCTGTTAAAAAAAACATACCGTACTTGTAAAAACCACGGTAAACCGTCCTCATCTTCCTCCTTATAACTGATGTCATCAAAGTCGTCTTCCTCAGTATGGGAGAGAGACTTTGTCATATAGACCTCGTCCCACGTTCCCTCATTCAAAAACATGCTAGCAACACGCTCGCAAAGAGAAGTTTACGTGCAGTAGCTCTGTTTCCTTCTTTAACGGACTGCTCCTTTGCTTTTAGCTTGAATGCTACCTCATGTGCCTTTCTTTTTGCAATTTGCATGATGAGGATATGTCTACGCTAATTGAATTTGTGCACAAGCTAAGAAGTTGCAGTCTTCCTCGGCGCATACATTCCACCGGTCTAAATCTTGAGCGCTGCTTGCGGCTGTTAGAAAAATGACATAAATTGGCCGCATCACTGAAAAAGCCGCAGGGTTGAAGGTTTGGGAAAAAAAAACTATCGGCTTATAGTCCAGAATTTACGGTATATACGGTGTGCATTTCCGTTCGATTACATTCACAACAAATACAAAGACGGAATGGTTTAAGTTGTATTACATTCCCAACAAATGCAAGTGGTTTTGGTTATATGTTTGCCATTAATTTCCTGAAATGGTCCTGGAGGGCGGCAGTAGCTCAGGAGGTAGAGCGCTCGTCTTGGGATCAAGGGATCCCAGTTCGAATCCCGGCTCGTCCGTGTCACATGTCGAAGTGTCCTTGGTTAAGACACTGAACCCCTAATACCCCCAATAAGCAGGTTAGCGCCTTACATGGCTGCAAGGCCGCTATTGGGAAATGTGGAGCACATCGGCGCCTTTGGCACAGGGCTGTCTAATAGACTCATGTGATTAGGAGCTGAAGGTTAATGGAGGCTTCCAGTGGAGGTGGGATTTAAGGGACTGGGTGGGGGGTGTGGTGCAAAAAAATTGTGGCAAGTGACGAGAGCTGTACGTTTTGAGCCCTGTGGATCAAGAGGAGGCAAAACATAAGCCTCATTTACAAATGCAAATACGACATCCATCATGGCGTCCAAACAGTTTTTTCAAACCTCGTTTTTAATTGCCCCTTTGTTTTCGATGTGTAATTGGGTCCAATTCAGCCCAGGGCATTCCCACAGTGTGAAGAGCATAAAACACCCGAATAACCCTTTGAATTGTTAATGTTGATCAGCGAAAAAAAGCGAGAACTCATTGAAATGAAAACGGCCTCACCTGTGCTGGTAACTGTTCATGCTGTTTAATGCCCCAAAACAACTTTTTGAACCATCTTTTACAGTACACGTCCTGCTTAGCCTTAGTTCAACTTTCAAGAGGCCACCTCCACAGCCATCAAACACAAAATACAATAAAAATACTCCGATCAGCTAATAGAAGACCTCAAGTACCGCGGGGGCTGATATACCATATATCCTGGTCTACAAGGCGCACACAAAAACCACAATTTGATCAGAAACTTGAAAAAAAATGCCCTTTAACCTCGTGTGACTTATATACCACAGAATACAGCGTATAAGAAATGCATAGTAATGATAGGTATGCATTGACATACAAGGTATTAGAAAAATTATCAGATTCCAAAACTGTCATGATTACTGATACAGAGCACCTGCGGCTGCCCCGTTGGTGCCAACAGCACTGGCCGCTGATTGGCTCCCTGCCACTCTTTAAACCCCCCGGCTCCCTGTTACCAGCGTCGGATCGTTGCGAACCGATGCTCCCAGCTAGGCAAGCTCATACATTTTTCCTGCCCTGTTTTCTCCTACCTGATACTTGTTGACGACCTGTTTCTGGACCCGTTTCTGCCATGTTCTGCCATCCCGACATCCGACCTGTTTTACTCGACTTCCTGCCTGATACCCGTTGCGGACCTTGTTTCTGAACTCGATACCGCCCTTGCTCTCCTGTCCCGGCTAATGACCAGTATCCCAATCTACGATTACCCTCGCTCGATAGATGAGTGCCACTTCCACGTGCCAGCCACCTGATACCCGTGTCCGTCAACCATCTGATCGTGGAAACAAGCCCTGCTCTCTCTCTTTATCAATAAAACTGAGTAAACCAACGCTACTGGGTCCTGTCTCTGTTTCTGGTTCGTGACAAAAACATTGTTGCAACAGGATCCAAGAATCCAAGTAGTGGCAGTGAATTTGCTCACACTTAGTCATGGAAGATTCAGGCTCTTAATTTAATTTGAGAATCATGCGTAGGTAATTGTTATAAAGCCCAAGTCCGAAATATAATTCACATGAGCAAGGTCTAATCAATCTATCTATCTACCTTGGTCATATCCCTCAAGAGGGTTGACCGACAGCAAGACAAACACATACAATAACAAAGAAAATAAAAGGAAAAAGAAAATAGCAAAAAAACACCCACAAAAATGTTTGGACCATGGCCAACCCAATTGCCCTAACACCCAAACAAGTTAGGCACCTCGGCACCCAAGTTGGTCATGCTTTCGTCCCTCCAGATGAAATGTGACACCAGAAAGCGGCCATGTCACTCGGGTCAGGGTGACACAACACACTCTCCTGTTCAACAGCAGGGCCGACAGCTTTCACTGGTTTACCCCTGCCGCATCATACGGGTGCCCAGCCCGTCCTTAAGAACGCGTCCACATCCTATCCTTTCACAACACCTCTCCACTCCTTCCTATTATCAACAAGAGCTCTAGCTTCCATTATATTTGGACCTCTTTCCGGTGGTGAGGGGCCCTCTCCTCGTGAGAGTTAAGAGAATTCTCCCACCCTGGTCCGCTGTGTGTCGTAAGAGGCGACTAAAGTGGAGGAAGCGAGGGGACTGGGGATCCTCTCCCCTCTATCTCTACTCCCTAGGAGACAGCAAGGCAAAGAAAGGGGGACGGGAGACCGAAAGGTCTCGCAAACCCTAGTTATAGGGTTACTAAATGTGAGAGGATGTGGAAGTAAAGCGACCGAGTGGAAGAAAGAGGAGATCGGAAGGATGATGACTAAAAGGAAGGTTGATGTGTTAGCTTAGAGTGAAACAAAGATGAAAAGTCTAATAAAACAAAACCAAAAATCTCGAACAACTAACCTGGCCCGCCTTGGCGTCTTCACATACGGATGCTTCGTACGGTGTGGCCAACTCAGGAGGATTGTCGTTCACGTCGAGTATCCGAACGCTCACAACCGAGTGCGATGCCATGGTGTGGTTATCTACAAAGGAAACAGAAGGAGCACTGCATTAAACTCAACAACTGGTTTTGGAGTGATGCATCAGTGACATTTGTGTTGCCCTTATACTTGAATCAATGATTCAGATTCAAAGATTCAGATATACTTTATTGTCATTCTTGTACACGTGTATACAGAACGAAATGTCGATAAATCGCGCTGATACATCTGACCCGCAGTTTCCTTGAATGTACAGATATAAATAAAATGTTGTATTGAGTTGGAATGATGAAGTACTAATAATATACTAAATAATTATAGCTATGTATAGTATTATACAGTAGTGCAAAGAGTGCAAGAGGAGCATTATTTGATTTCACGAGTCAAAAGTTGATGGGAGCTGCAAAACTTTGCCATATACGCTGTCAAAACGCTGACATTGCCAAAAGAGTGCAGAAGTACCAGATTGCTGACTTTACACCCAGGGTTAGGTAGGGTTACTTTAACTGGATTACTTTCAATTACTTCTGGATTACTCTAATACCAAATATGCTAATAAAAAACAAAATAAACTAAATATGAATAAAATGATGACTCACAACACATGGTAAGCTTTCTCTCCTGGCTTTGATCTCTTTATCTCCGGCAAAACTAACATAAAATGCCACAGAAACAAAATGAAAATAAATCCAAACAGCTTTTTGCCGTTCCATGTATTCCGTTACTCCCCAAGCCTGCACAAAATGTAGTCATTTCCCCCTGAGATCCGATCTGCAACCTCAGTGGAAATGTTGAAATCTAAGCTTAAAACTCACTTCTACTCTATAGCATATGAATAACCTAAACTGCTTATGTGTAATAATCTGTGAAGCCCTTTGAGACTATTTGTGATTAAGGGCTATACCAGGGGTGTCAAACTCATTTTAACTCGGGGGCCACGCGATAGAACACACATTCTGTCAGGGGCCGGACTAGTAGATTAAAGAGAAAGAAAAAGAGAAATAAAGAAATAAGAGAAAGGGGGAGGGAAAATGAGAGAGGGCAGAGAAAGAAAAAGAGAGAGAGGGAGAGAGCGTGAAGAGATAAAAAGTCATGAGAGAGGGGATAAAGAAAGGGAGAGGAAGAAATAAATCCAAAGAGAAATAGAAAGACAGAAGGAGAGAAAAGATAAAAGAAAAGCGCGAAGGGTAGGAAGATAGAAAGAGAAAAGAGAAAAAAGGAAAAAAGGAAGTTAGAGCAAATGAAGTTAAAAAGACACAGCGAGAGAAAGAAACAAAGAGCAACAAAGGAAGAGAAAAAGAGAGACACAGAGAGGGAAAGAGCCAAAGACAGAGAGTGGGAGAAAAGGGGTGGAAAAGAGAGAGAGATAGGAAGTGAAAGAAAAATGAAGGGAGAGAGAGAGAGAGAGAGAGAGATAGGAAGTGAAAGAAAAATGAAGGGAGAGAGAGAGAGAGAGAGAGATAGGAAGTGAAAGAAAAATGAAGAGAGAGAGAGAGAGAGAGAGAGAGAGATAGGAAGTGAAAGAAAAAGGAAGGGAGAGAGAGAGAGATAGGAAGTGAAAGAAAAAGGAAGAGAGAGAGAGAGAGAGAGAGAGAAATAAATACAAGTACAGTGTCTTTGTGAGAGGAACCTGACTTTGGCAACATCAAGTTGACATATTTCAACCTGCAGCTTGTTTTTCTCTTGCACTTCTCTGAGTGTTGTCTCGCGGGCCGGATTCAATCCCTTAGCGGGCCTGATCTGGCCCGCGGGCCGCCTGTTTGACACCCTTGGGCTATACACATAAAAATGACTTGACTTGACTTGACTTGACCCTCTCGGTTGTTTGTGCCAAATCACGAGTCCTAAATTTGCAAATCGCCCATAGAAAAGTATAACATTTGTGTTGCAGATGATGAATCACTTCCACATCTTATTACCACTCAGTATGGCAAAGGAGATTGACACAACCACAAGCAATAGTGAATATGAAATGCATTTCACAGCATGTTACAGAAAGCCTTGTCAAAATCCTCTTCGTTTTCATTTGGAATATGAAGACCTAGAAATTGCTCAACTGGTGTTCAACCATCACACATTCAAGTACCGTAAATTCCGGACTATAGAGCGCACCTGATTATAAGCCGCACCCACCACATTGTAAAAGGGAAAACCGATTTTGTTCTTACACAAGCCGCACCTGTATATAAGCCGCATGCGCCCACATTCAAAGAAATGAACACGAACACAAAATTAACCCAAACCCGACTTTAAGTCCCGCGATTGAAACAGAATGTCCTTCATAAAAGTACACAGTCCAAAATTCACAGCCGGCGAAATGAATGAAAAATGATACCGGTAGCTAAGGTTTGATGCAGACCTGCAGAGTCCGAGTCCCGTTGAAAGTAATCCAAGGAAAAAAGTGTACACTTCCAAAGGTAAGGGTGGGAAGAATATATACCCACTATTGTCCGCCGCGTCCGCAAACACTCACCTTTACCGGTCCCCAATTCCCGTCAGCCCGCGTTTTTTTCGTCCCTTCATTTTTATTTGCCCGTGCAAAACATATCAGAATAAGTGTCTGAAATAAATACATTACAAAGATATACAGTTGCAAATACATATTATACATGGTTACACATATTTACAAAGAAAGACGGTAAACCGAGAGAGTTTTCAAAGCTTTAATAATAATAATAATAATAATAATAATAATAATAATAATAATAATAATAATATAACGTGCTTCATTTTGCTTTCGCTTTTAATAAAGGTGTACGAAGTGTTTTAGCCTTTTTTCTATTTTACACGTTCATGTTAGCGTAATCTTTCGTACGGAAGATTACGATAACGCGAACGTACAATTAGCCTGGGTTAGCTTTATGTTTACGTTAAACATTCAAGGTAAACATTCAGGGTGTTGGAACGGATTAAAACAATTTACATTATTTTTAATGGGAAAAATGATTTCGGTGATCAAACAAATCGGTTTTCCAACAGGCTTCTGGAACGGATTATGGTCGAGAACCGAGGTTCCGCTGTATCACAAATACGTAAGTTTATTTCTTGTAAATATGCTACTTAAAAAGCTTACGAATTTGCAATGTTTTTCACTCGTAAATATGGTAATGTTCCTCTCGTGAATATACCACCCTCTAAAACCAGATTTATAAAACGTGGCTTTAATACATTCTTGTAAAGGGCGAGCACAACATTCAGAGATATTTTGTAACACTTTCTTTTTTGACTGTTTGACTCTGATTAGCATTCATTTAATCCAGAGTCATGTTTTTCTCCCAATAAGATATAACGAACAAAAATTATTCACCGGCTTATGAGGAACACGTAGTGACAAAGGGGTTTTCTTTATTCATTAGTACATTTAAGATTACAAAGGGGCAAGAACGAGTGCACTGTGGCGGCAATGTTCATGGGCTTAAACTTCAGTGTGGGAAGTACGATTATATTATAATTAGCACAATCAAAAAGTTACTTGAAATTACTTTGACATCTTCTTCTGTCTTCCTTTCGCTAACGTCCTCAAGTGGCCTAATGTTCAGGAGTCCTGAATACTTCAGTATGTACCGTATTTTCCGCACTATAAGGCGCACCTAAAAGCCTTTATTTTTTTCAAAAGCTGACCATGCGCCTTATAATACAGTGCGCCTTATATATGAATCAATATTTAGTCGCAAAGTCTTGCAACTAATGCAGCAGCCGCCGACTAGATTTTCCCCCGAACGCGAAGTCGTCCCAATGTATGCTGGGATTTATTTACCGGCGTTTCATTGGCTAACCAATGTGTCAATCATTATTTGAATCAGTCATTATTGGCTAAAGTTATTCGGAGGTCAAGGGGAGGATCCTTTTTATCATTTACAGGCTCGCATAGGCTAAGGGGCAAAACAAAGCCTGCAATTGGCCCAAAAAGACGTGTCAATCATTAGTTGAATCAATCACTATGGGCTAAAGTTATTCGGAAGTCAAGGGGCGGATCCTTTTTATCATTCACAGGCTGGCATTGGCTTAAACGGCAAAACAAAGCCTGCAATTGGCCGAAAAAGATGAATGCGTATAGCACGTGGCCGACGGCATACAAAAAGCATTTTTTTACTATTTTGTATTTGTAAATATTTTATTCTCCTGGATTTACTACACTCACGGATATAAGAGGACCACGGCTGCACATTATTATGAACACAACGACTTCGGTGAGCTACTCCGGGTTTTATATTATCCCTGTATCTTGTTTCAGACTGAACTTGATGTTTCTGTGATAAGCGGTGCAGATAATGGATGGAATGAAGTGTCTATTTTTAAATTAAACTCAATTCCAAGTGTTTATTGTCATATATAGAGTAAAGTTGCGAGCGAAAAAGAAAGTAGAAACTAAGGAATGGTTGGCATTTCTTGAATCCCAAGACTTTAACCTTCCGAATGATGGAACGATGCATTTGAGTGACATCGTACGGACACCGCATCCGCACGTGTTATCGACACGTATTTGCGTCCTTGCAAGCTTTGGGAATGTTAAGGGGGTAATAAGTTGGACTGAACTATCTGACTGTTTTGTCCATGTTCCCATTGTAGCGCCTTATAATCCGGCGTCTTATGTACGTCAAAAATAGGACCAAAAACTATTTTTTCGGGGTGCGCCCTATAACCCGGTGCGCCTTATAGTGCGGAAAATACGGTATTTGTGTGAGACAATTTCAGGTTGGAAATGGGAAGGAAATGAGAAAACATTAAGCTTAATAGTGTTTGCTTTGGCTCTTGGTCTGGTCAGGGGACATTTTTAACCAATGAATCAGTCGCCACCACTCAACTACAAATTCCATATATTAATACAGGGGGGGTTGGGTGTGTGGGGTAGGGTGGTGGGGGGTATTCCTTTTATCTATAAACAACTTCTGTCTACGCTACTTGATTCTTCCTGAAGGCAACACAACCAGGAAGTAGATGTTTTTTTATATACCGTAAATTCCGGACTATAAGCCGCTACTTTTTTCCCAAACTTTCAACCCTGCGGCTTATTCAGTGATGCGGCCAATTTATGTCATTTTTCTTACGCCCGCCAGCGGCGCTCGAGTACAAAAGGTAGAATTTAGACCGGTGGAATATATGCGCCGAGGAAGACTGCGAAAACATACCCTCATCATGCAAATTGCAAAACGAGAGGCACATGACGCAGCTTTCAAGCTAAAAGCAATCGAGCAGTCCGATAAAGAAGGAAACAGAACTACTGCACGTAGACTTTACTTTGCGAGCGTGCTGCTAGCGTGTTTTTAATTAAGGGAGCATGGGACGACGTCTATATGACAAAGTGTCTTTCCCCTACTGGGGAAGACGACTTTGAAGACGAGGTAATAAGGAGTACAATGAGGACGGTGTACCGTGATTTCTACAAGTACGATATGTTTTTTTAACAGAGCCGTTTACTGTGTTGCGAGCGTGTTGCTAGTAGCGTTTTGCTACCCTTCACAGGCACGGTTTGGGATAAAAGTTATATTATCATTATTAAAGCTTTGAAAACTCTCTCGGTGTACCGTCTTTCTTTGTAAATGTGTGTAAGCATGTATAATATGTATTTGCAACTGTATATTTTTGTAATGTATTTATTTTAAAGACTTATTCTGATATGTTTTCCATGGGCGAATCAAAAAGAAGGTCCGAAAACAATGGGGGCTGACGGGAAGTGGAGTAAGGGTGAGAAGTGTTTGTGGACGCAGCGGACAATAGTAGATATATATTTTTCCCACCCTTACCATTGGAAATATCCCATTTTTTTCCTTGGATTATTTTCAACGGGACCCAGACTCTGCAGGTCTGCATCAAACCTTAAGTACCGGTATCATTTTCCGTTCTTTTTGCGGGCTGTGGTTTTTGGACTGTGCACTTTATATTCAGTTACAATCAAAGTCAGGTTTGGGTTAATTTTGTGATTGTGTTACATGTTTTAATGCGGGCGCATGCGGCTTATATACAGGTGCGGCTTGTGTAAGTACAAAAGCGGTTATCCTCTTAAAATGCGGTGGGTGCGGCTTATAATCAGGTGCGCTCTACAGTCCGGAATTTACGGTACTTCAATACGACTCAAGTAAATAAAATTAAAGCACTTCATTAAATGAACATAAAATGTACGATATCACAAATACTCACACCCCAAAATAAATAAGTAAAATAAATAAACCTGACCGTTTGGAATACAAAATAAATTGTGTACAAAAATTAAACAACCCGGAAGTAAACGTGTCCTAGCAGCAGCCCCACGTTGACACCCACACTATGCTACAGGTATGGTTTCTTTTTTCTCTCTCTTCTTATAATAATTATTAGTAATAATACTAATAGTAGTAGTTTAAAACAAGCCAGACATAAGTACAAAAGTAAAGCATTCCATTAATGGAAGTATTTTAGTTGCATAAACGATTACAATTTGGTACACTTACTTTTAGCAAAAGGCATTATTGAAACTTGGTAACACACATTCATATTTTCCATCAAAATCTCTGATGCAAAATGTGCAGTGTAAATGATGAATGATATTGAGACTGCAAGGCTTTCTCTCCCAGCCTGCTTTCATATTCAAGCCTTTAAACCTTCACATTTCAGCCATTAATTCTTGCCAGGCTCAGAAATCCGCCCGCAGGCCTTTAACAGCAATTCTGAAGGTCCTTGTAGCATAACTTCTGTGTAAACGCAGTTCGTTTAGCCAATCTCAGTTGGTGAGACCACGGCCTTCTAGCAGGCGTAAGGAATTGCAGATAAGAGGCTGTAAGGCACAGAAGTCTAAAATATATTATTCTTTTTAAATTACAATAGCAAATACTTTTTCACTCTACAGTGAACCTTCAACTCATTTAAACTTTTTTTTTTTTGTGAGGAATTTTAATGCCGAGCAACTCATAATCTCTGAAAAAACCACACAACAAAAGGGTAAGTAAAAATATTGACTTTTCAGTGCAACGACAGATAAACAATGAAATACCATTTCCATTTGTCATGTATAACACATTATTTCTGAAGAACGCAGGAAATAAAAATTAAAGTATTTTCATTTGGATAGAAATCAAATTGAACCTTTTTTAGTAATCCTTTGATTAGTGAATCAAGGAAGCAAGGTGTTGGGTGCCCTGAGGAGAGTGATGAGCAACAAGAGTATGAGTATGGATGTTAAGAGGGGATTGTATGAGAGTGTGATGGTGCCAACTGTGTTGTATGGTGGAGAGACTTGGAGCCTGAACGCAGATTTAAGAAGGAAATTGAATGCTTTTGAGATGAAGTGTTTGAGGAGTATGTTAGGAGTGACATTGGATAGATTGAGAAATGAAGTTGTGAGAGACAGAACTGGAGTAGTCGTGGAACTGAGCAAGCGTGTGGATAAGAGAGTACTCAGTTGGTTTGGACACATGGAGAGGATGGATGAGGAGCCAATGTTGAACAGGATCTACAGAGCAGAAGTCAATGGAAGGAGACCAAGAGAAAGGCTGCCATTGACGTGGATGGGTGGTATTATGAGTGCACTGATGGAAAGAGGTCTAAATTTAATGGAAGCTCGAGCTCTTGTTGGTGATAGGAATGAGTGGAGAGGTGTTGTGAAAGGATAGTGGGATTGTGGACGCGTTCTTAAGGATGGGCTGGGCACCCGTATGATGCGGCAGGGGTAAACCAGTGAAAGCTGTCGGGCCCTGCTGTTGCCTAACTTGTTTGGGTGTTTGGGCATTTGGGTTGGCCATGGTCCAAAAATGTTTGTGTGTGTTTTTTGCTAAAAAAAAAAAAAAAATCCCTTCTGTTTTCTTTGTTAATGAATGTGTTCTTGCTGTCGGTCACCCCTCTTGAGGGATATGACCAAGGTAGATAAATAGAATAAGTTGAACCTTTTTTATACCCACATTTAAAGTCAAAAACAACAAATACCTGAAAAAAAAACATTGACCAATCACAAAGGAAAAAGCGTCTGGAAAGAAACCGGCTGTTGATTTTTGAGGAGCCGGATCCTGTCTTTACCTTCCAGAACACATAGAGCGATATTACTCATTACTCTCCTCAGAGCACCCAAAACCTTGCTTCCTTGAGTCACTCCATGCAATACCTCGCACTCCATTCCACCGACTGCAGCCACTTTGGTGTACTTTGACAAAAAGTATTGTGATAATGAAATATAACCTGTTTTTCATTTGTTTTTAAGAATAATGATATGAAAAAATACCATGTGCATCCTTCTACAATGCAGTTAATAACATACTGTATATTCATATGGCGCAATAATATATATATTGTTTTGAGTGCATGTAGAAATACGAGTACATCTTTTTTTATGCGGACCAGTGGCTATGGGAAAACTATAAAAGACCTGAATAGAGACATTGTGCAGCTCTCTGGTGTAATCTCAGCACATACAGTACAGTATTAGGTCAGTTCCTGTCCCAGCAGCTTGCGAGAATGCTGGCTGTCACTAATAGTATAATCCTCACATCAATACCTTTTTTTTAATGAATCCACATTGTAGCAGAGTGAGAAGGAGATCAAAACGGTGAGAATAAATCGGCTGGCAAAAGATATTATTACTGTTCTGCTAATTTCGTCTCCTCATTATGTCGCTGTCCCCGCTGAGCCCCAATGAAAAGCAGCAATCATCCCATGTTACACATTAAACATTTCAATTTTCAGAATTGAAAACGGATGAAACAATGGAAGAATTTCCCACATTCATGCTTCTCAAGCTGGCTTTTTTAAAGGAGGGAAAAAAAACGAGTGAAAGAGATTCATTCATGTGAGGCAAGTGGTGCTGTTCTAAATGTGTCTGCTGATTGACAAGAAGAAGAAAAAGCGTGTTGTTGTTTCGTGGATTGTTGGCGTTTTTGCGGCCCTCGCCAGCTGTTTCTTTTTTCATTGGACCGTCACTAAAAAAAAATCCGACACCATATTGGATTGAAACAAACACAACTTTTTTTTAACAAGTAATGCATGCCTGCAGTTATGATAAGTTAATTCGGGGTTTGTTTTTTTTTACGTGTTTTGTTTTTGTTATGTTTGGAATTTGGGAGACCTGCGAACAATGTTCCCTCTAAGCTGCGCGCGTGCGCAGTCGTGGACTACCCAGAGCTTTTCCGCACACAAGAAAATCTAGCCAGCTCACAAAAATCAGAGCTCGAAATTGCTAATTAAGAAGCGAAATAGGTAAAAGTTACAGTGTTTGAAGGTAAAAATACAAGGGTTCCCCTGACGTTGTGTTCTAAATGCGGTATTTTAAAGTCAAGGTCAAAGTAGAACGAAGTTGAGTAAAGTCAGTAGAGTTTTTTGAGAACCGGCTTCTTCAGCTAGGCTCACTAAAAGGAACCGGCTCTTTTGGGTCCTAAACAGCTCTTCGGGTGGTTTTTGCTTCTTTAATCCCAACATGACCAAATATTATGTAAAATTATGCACAAAATGACTTAAAGGAAGGGAGAATAGAAAAAAAAAAGAAATAAAATACCAAAATGAAAAAGTAATGACAAGCTGAGAAAAAAAGAAACAAAAATGTCACAATCACCCGGATCGGGAACACCTGTGTTCAGGATTTGGCGCCAACAGCCAGGACAGCTGATTGGTGCACCCTGTACATTTAAATCCCCAGCTTCCGGTAACTCTTTGTCTGATTGTACTCACGCTACCTGTTGCCTTCAGCTCAGTAAGCCCGTACCTCTGACTCTTTGCCTGCTCCCTGTTTTCTTCCGATTGATCTCCGTTGCCGACCCGTTTCTGTAATTGCCTACGACCTGCCCTGCCCGTCTGACTCCTGAACTCTTTTCCGGATATTACGACGCCCTTCTTCTCCAGCCCCGGCCAACAACACTACGACTACGCCTGTCCGCGACCATTCCCGCCAAGCCTTCACCCGCCTGTCAAGTTCCGTCAATCCGCCAACCAACGGATCGAAGAATCCACCTTGTCATTTCCTTCCTTTCATTAAAACTAAGAAACGAGTGCAAGTGATCTCAGTCTTCCTTTCGTCCTGTCTGACAAAAAAAAATCAGAAAAAAAACAGAAAAAAAGAAAAGAAAGAAACAAAGGGAAAAAAGGAAATAGAGTACAAAAATAAAAAAGTAACAGCTAGGAAAAAATGAACACAATGAAAGGAATCAAAAAAATAGAAAATCTGGAACCAACATGAGGACAAGGAAAAACTCAAAAACCTCAACATGAGGCAAATAAAGAAACCTTGAAAAGGGACCTCACATGTACAATATAAACTACATGAATAAACATGTTTGAAAAGAAAAATATTTTTATGTAAGGGAAAATACGACAGTTTGTAAGGGCATGGGGCACACACAATTTTGGGGACCTATAGATCTCTGTTGGGACCCATCCATTTTTAAGCATGTGAGTCCCCAGGACCCATCACTTTTCAGAGCTAAAATGAACAGAATTTTCCCAAATGTATAACATCAATAAGCGACTTGCACAGTAAGAACATAAAGCGTCACACAATTGACTGATATACTTCTCAACCTGACTGGGCAGGTCTTGCTTTTGGAGTGTGAGTTGAGAGTACTTTCCCACCCCTTTGCCCCCTTCCTGACATCTCTATTAGGTACTAACATGTTATCTGAGTGGAAAAGTAGAACCTGATTGAGCCTTTGCTGGCCTTTGGAGAAGCATTGCAGCAGAGAATTGTCTATTTCATCACCCTGACACGACCTCTTGATTGAATTTGTCACAGGGACAAGTCAGGACTCATTACAACGTGGAGGTAACCTTTGTCGCAGAAGCACTCTCGCTGATTTCTCTCCTTGTTGTTCGGTGACTTGGACCGTTTTAGAAATTGGGAGTTTCCCGGAGAATGCTACTGTCACAGAGAGAATACATTGAGCTTTTGTGATCGAAATCAAATCAAAATATTTAAGATTGTAAAAACGCAATTTGGAAATCTAACAAGAATTTTTTTTAACATGTATTCCATATACAGGAATCTGTAGTTTAACATGGTTTTACTCAGGGTTGGGTAGGGTTACTTTAAGTTGATTACTTTCAATTACTTTTGGATTACTCCAATACCAAATATGCTTTTTAAGGACTGTACTTCCCAAATCCATTCAACACTTGGACTGAGCAATTAGGGAAAAAACACTGGACCGTGTGTACAGTAAGATCAAACATCTAGTTGGATCCGCCCATCTCTGTCTGTCCCTCACCCCCTCATTCACCCCCCCTCCAGAGGAAACAAAGCCTATACAACAAAGGCAGTTAAACCATCTTCTTTGTTCCTTTATCTCTTTGTTTTCCTTATCCTCACTGTAAAATGTGGAGGTGGAGTGCCACGTCCAATTTCGTTGTCACAATATATCCCATGTTGTAACAATGACAATAAAGATATATTTTATTCTATTATTCTATTCTAATAAAAGACAAAATAAACTAAATATGAATACAATGATGACTCACAACACGTGGTAAGCTTTCTCTCCTGGCTTTGATCTCTTTGATCGCCGGCAAAACTAACATAAAATGCGACAGAAACAAAATGAAAATAAATCCAAACAGCTTGCCAACATCATTTTTGCCGTTCCATGTGTTCTGTTACTCCCCAAGCCTGCACAAAATTTAGTCATTTTATTCATATTTAGTTTCTTTTGTCTTTTATGAGCATATTTGGTATTGGAGTCATCCAAAAGTCATTGAAAGTAATCAAGTTAAAGTAACCCTACCCAACCCTGCTATCTATCTATCCCCAGGGTAAATCAACCTAAATATGGAGAAAAAAAAAACATCAAGATATCATATTTGCTATCAGAACATTATGTCTGTCCAATTTAGCTGGATGTGTGCAGGAATGTGTTGAATGAGTTTTAGGCGAGGCTAGCTTTTAATTCGATTAATGTGAATCTGTTTTCTTTTTTTCCACACGTCTTTGCAGTTGTGTGCTCGCTGACATTTAGTGTGGATCTTGCACTTTCCTAGTCCGGTTTAATCCGTGGTTTAAAATGGGCGAGTGCAGTCGCAAAGCTCTTGACACTTGTCCAATTGTAGCGATACAATAGTTCAAAGGTCGCAGGAGGACGTGCAGTGTAATTAAAGGTCATCACTGTTTTCACAATGTCCTCAGACAGGTTGACCCCCTGGCATCAATGGCCTCACAGTCAAATATAATGGAAAAAACTTTTAATGGATTTTTCTGCAGAAAGTGTGCTAACATTGTCGCTTCTTGTGTTATTTTGAAAACTTAATATGTTTTTTCTAATATCCAGATCTCCTAAAAAAAGAGAAACATGTGGATGTGGCCCGCGTGCCGGGAGTTTGACACATGTGGTCTGAACCAACCTCGAAACCAATGGGATATTACCTGAATTGACATAGATTCCATTGTAAGATTATTACAAAAATGTTACTGTTTGAATTATTTGTAACGTAACCCAAGTGTAAATTCAAGGATTATTGAACCTAAAAACACTGTTAAAAATGGTTTTAAAAGAGGTAAGAATCTACCCACTACTATGTTATTACTGTATTTTCTGCACTATAAGGCGCACCTAAAAGCCTTTATTTTTTTCAAAAGCTGACCATGCGCCTTATAATACAGTGCGGGGTTTTTAAGGGTTATTGTTCTATCTTCGTTATTCATTATCCATTATCCGTTATTGGTCAGTTCATAATACGCTACAAAGCCTAGGAGCCGGGACACTTACTCTCAGCCAAAAGGCCAAGCTAAGGTCCTAGCCCTAAAGCCTTGCTGCGATCATTGCGAATGCACCGTTCCCGGAGGTACTGCAATACCGGGCCGATGCGTGGAGTGGACAGAGCAAGCTCTTATTTCATCTCCGAAATGCAAAAATCAAAGATCATGGCAAGAGGTACGGCCAAAAGCCAAGGCCAAGCTAAGGACCTAGCATCAAAGCCTAGCCAGGCTAAGGACCTAGCATCAAAGCCTTGCTAAGGCCAAGCTAGGGACCTAGCATCAAAGCCTTGCTACGGCGCCTTATTTATGGATCAATATTAAGTCGCAAAGTCTTGCAACTTAAGCAAGCAGCCGCCGACTAGATTTTCCCCAGAACGCAAAGTAGTCCGCGGTGTATGCTGGGATTTATTTACCGGCGTTTCATTGGCTAACCAATGTGTTAATCATCATTTGAATCGATCACTATTGGCTAAAGTTATTCGGAGGTAAAGGGGGCGGATCCTATATATCATTTACAGGCTGGCATAGGCTAAAGGGGCAAAACAAAGCCTGCAATTGGCCGAAAAAGATGAATGTGAATAGCAAGTTGGGTTGACGGCATAGAGAAAACAGTATTTCACTATTCTGTACTGTATTTGCAAATATTTTACTCTCCTGGATTTACTACACTCACGGATATAAGCGGACCATGGTTGCAAATTATTATTGAACACAACGACTTCGGTGAGCTACTCCGGCTATATATTTTCCCTGTATCTTGTTTCAGACTGAACTCGATGTTTCTGTGATAAGCGGTGCAGATAATGGATGGAATGGAGTGTCTATTTTTTAAATTAAACTCAATTCCAAGTGTGCGCCCTATAACCCGGTGGGCCTATAGTGCGGAAACTACGGTATGCTGAGAACACCCCAATCCCGCATAGCTTCCTAGAAAATGACGACCCTTTCTTCAGCCAATTCATTAAGAAATGCGATGTAAAAGTGGCAATCATAAAAGCAATATAAATGTTAAAATCTGTATCCAGCAGAAATAATTACGCTCATATGGAAAGATGACATTTTAAACACTTCCAAAAGGTTGCCAGACATAATTGCAATCTCACTCTACTTGATAATAATCGATCCAAATATATATGTCAAGGATGCAGATATTGTACGAGAGAGCAAATGAAGCGTACCTGTTTCCACGGCTTTAACAGTTATATTGTGCCAGCCGGCCGTCTCACGGTCCAAGAGCTTGTCCAGCGTGATAGCGCCCGAGTTGGAATCAATGCGGAAGATCATGTCCTGGTCTGAGCTGTGATCGATAGAGAACCTGGGACACAAAACAAGCTGCATTAGAGAGTAGAGTCGGTTTCAAATGGACTTGAGTAGGCAGACACAGATTACTACACAGACACGCTAAGAATAAAGTCCATCTATCCATCCGTGTTCTGGTTTACCCGCGTCCCTGCGTTTTAGACGCATCATTTATGCTGGGGACGCATAGTCTCAAATCAACGTGCGTCCCCGGGACGTAACTTTTTGCCCCGAAATTGTCATTATTAGCCGATTACTTTTCTTAACAATAATTTACCGCACTCCAAACTTTTCGTCAGGCAGATCCGCCATTGTTGTTTTGGTCTCGCGGTTCGAGTTTTCGTCTGCACGCCGATCTCGGCCAACGAGATCTCGTTGCATCGAGATTACGTCATTGTTGTGGTGCTTGTCGTCGAGCGAAGGTTAAGTATGCCTCCGGAAAAAAAGTTAGCATTAGGTGAAAATCAACACAAAAATGGTAATTTCTTCAGTGTCAGTAATAAGTCGAAACATAATGCAGAAACAATGGCAATAATTCAGGCACAAAAAAACGGCGGACAAATTCATACCTGTCAACCTGTACGTTTTTGCCGTACAAAGTACGTTTATCATGCATTTTAAGACGTGTACGACTTCAAGAAAATCTGTACGGAAAAATGAAAAATTGTCAATTACGGGTACCATCTGGTATACACCGACTATCACGAAACGGCAAATCGATCAAGTCAAACGCGTTCGAGTTGAGTAGTGAAAGGAAGTCCGTCTTTTTTTAGAGAACCGGCTTTTTTGGCTCAACTCCTTAAAGAGAGCCGGCTCTCAAACGGCTCACTTGCTTTGACGATTGATATTACGAATTATGTTGTATAAAGAAGTTAAATGAAAAAAAGTTTGTGGTTATCCCTTTAATCGGTATATTACGAACAATAATTTGATGCAGAAAATGAATGAATAGTTTGATAATTAAAACTGAATGACTATATAGATTTATATCATATATTTGTCACCGATTTACAATTTCAACCTCGATAACACTAAATTTTGGGGACCCATAGATCTCTGTCGGGACTCATAGAATTTTGAGCATGCGAGTCCCCGGGACCCATCACTTTTCAGATTCAGATTCAGATTCAGATCTACTTTATTGTCATTCTAGTACACGTGTATACAGAACGAAATGTCGATACATCTGACCCGCACAGTTTCCTTGAATGTACAGATATAAATAAATGTTGTATTGTATTATGGCTACGTATAGTATTTTACCATAGTGCCGATAGTGCAAGAGGAGTAGCTAACCAGATGTGCAAAATGGGCAGTCAGGTTAACAAGTCAGGTAAACAGTAACATTAACACTGTAACAATAACGCTGTAAGTACAATAGTGCAGAGAGCAAATGTGCAAGGAGTGGCAAGCTATAAAGAACTGACAGTAGTGCAAAAAGTCAGATTAGCAGCCGTTTAGATTTAGGTTAACTATATGTTAGATTGGCCATTTAACAGTCTAATGGCCAGGGGGACTAGACTACTGCGGAACCAGAGGCTAGCAGAGTGAACACTGCAGCACCTGTGTCAATCTCACGGCCCGCGGGCCACATCCGGCCCGGCATACAATTATATCCGGCCCGTGAAATCCTTTTATAAACATCTACTATAATGGCCCGGGTCTATGAAACCCTGATAACTTTCAAACTATACTCGGATACCTAAAACCACAATGGCTGAGAAAAGGATGTTAACTGACATTGCCGGTAAACCCGTGTGTCTTATTTGTGGAGATTTTGTGGCCGTAATTAAGGAATTTTATTTAGACAAAACTTCAGAGTAAGATGAAAAACCTTGAATCCAGAGAAAAGATACAGAAAGTTGAAAAGTTAAAGAAGAATATGAAGATATTTTTCACTAAAGCAAATTCCCAAAGTGAATAGCACAAATGTTATTTTTATATTCAGTTTTTTCATATTTTCATTTTTAAGGTTTTGACACGAGATATTTTTATGGAGAGCAACAATTTTTGATTCTTTTAATGTCTAAGTTTGTTTATTCGCGAATAATATTCCTGACTGTTTTAAATTCATATTTATTCATGTTTTTTTTTTAAAGGCAAGTTTTAGTGTATTTAATAAATATTTATCCTGTTCGGCCCGCGACCAAAGGTGTGGTTTGATTTCTGGCCCTCTGTATAATTGAGTTTGACACCCCTGCATTACAGCATTTGCACCGCTTATTCTCAGTATAGGTCGTGGGGGCGCTAGGACCAATCCCAGCTGTCTTCCGGCAGTGGGCAGGGGACACCTTGGACTGGTTGCCAGCAAATCGCAGGACACACAGAGACAGACAACTCACTCACTCATTCACACCTAGGGACAATTTGGACCGGCCAATTAACCTGACAAGTATGTTTTTTGGAATGTGGGAGGAAACTTGTGTGCTCAAGGGAAACCCACAAAAGCACGGGGAGAACAAGCAATCACCACACAGGAAGGTTCAATCTCATGACCTCAGAACTGTGTCGCACGCAGGCTAACCACTGCTCCGCCATGCTGCCCGCTAACAATAAAGTATTTTTTTTAAAATAAACTAAAGCTATTAGGGTTTACTAGTGAGACAACAGTGTGATAATCACACACAGTGAAGAAAATAAGTATTTTAACACCTTGCTATTTTGCTATTTCTCCCACTTCGAAATCATGGAGGGGTCTGAAACAGCAGTTTTCTGTTCTTTCCACATATTCTCATGGATTGAGGTCTGGACTTTGACTTGGGCATTCTAACACCTTGATATGTTTCTTGGTGAACCATTCCATTGTAGCTTTTGCTTTATGTTTTTGTTGGAAGAGAAATCTCCGTCCCAGTCTCAGGTCTTTTGCGGACTCAAATCAGGTTTTCTTCCAGAAGGGTCCTGTATTTGGCTCCATCCATCTTCCCATCAGTTTAAACCATCTTCCCTGTCACTGCTGAAGAAAAGCAGGCTCAAACCACGATGCTGCCAACCCCATGTTTGACTGTTGGGATGGTGTGTTGAGGGTGATGAGCTGTGCTGCTTCTACGCCAAACTTAACGTCTTGCATTGTTGCCAAAAAGTTTGATTTTGGTCTCATCTGACCAGAGCACGTTCTTCCACATGTTTGGTGTGTCTCCCAGGTGGCTTGTGGCAAACTTTAAACAACACTTTTTATGGATATCTTTAAGAAATGGCTTCCTTCTTGCCACTCTTCCATAAAGGCCAGATTTGTGCAGTATACGACTGATTGTTGTCCTATGGACAGATTCTCCCACACCAGCTGTAGACCTTTGCAGTTATTCCAGAGTCATCATGGGCCTCTTGGCTGCATCTTTGATCCGTTTTCTCCTTGTATGAGCTGAAGGTTTTGGGGGACGGCCCGATCTTGGTAGATTTGCAGTGGTCTTATACTCCTTCCATTTCAATATTATTTCTAGCACAGTGCTCCTTGGGACGTTTAAAGCTGGGGAAATATTTTTGTATCCAAATCTAACTTTAAACTTCTCCAAAAGAGTATATCGGACCTGCCAGGTGTGTTCCTCGTTCTTCATGATGCTCTCTGCGCTTCAAACAGACCTCTGAGACTATTGCAGTGCAGGTGCATTTATACAGAGACTTGATTACACACAGGTGGATTCCATTTATCATCGTTAGTCATTTAGATCAACATTGAATCATTCAGAGACCCAATGAATTTCTGTACAGAGTTTTCTGCACTGGAAGTAAAGGGGCTGAATCATTTTGCACACCCACTTTTTTTTTTCTTTGTTAAAAAAGTTATCCAAGAAAGTGTGTTCCACTTTATGATTGTGTCCCACTTATTGTTGATGCTTCACAAGAAATGACAGTTTTATATCTTCATGTTTGAAGTCTGAAATGTGGCAAAAGGTCCCAAAGTTCAAGGGGGCTAAATAGTTTCGCAAGCCACTGTATTTGTATTGCCGGCGGGACGTTGAGGGGTTATGGTCCTTACAGTTTTACAAGCAAGTTGTATCTACACAGTGTCTATCTACAGAAATGAGTTTCAATGATTAAGATGTCAGCCACCAGTTTTTAAAACTACACAATAATCTTTTTTAATAACCCATAAAACTTTTTCCGTTCCAACTATCTCGTATTTGCCCAGAACCAAACAGACCATTTTGGGTTTCAGCCTAATAACCACAGCAATTTACTCCTTGCATAAATCTCATGTTTTATGAGACTGTTGTAGCAAGCGCCCTCTTCTATGCGGCAGCGTGTTGGCCGTTGGGGAGGCAGCGTCAAGAAGAAGGATGCCTCTCGTCTCAATAAACTGGTGAGGAAAGCGAGCTCTGTTGTGGGTACAGAGCTGGACAGCCTGACAACAGTAGCTGAGAGACGGGCACTGGAGAAGCTGCGGTCAATCATGGACAATTCATCACATCCACTACACAGCATTATATCCAGACAGAAGAGCAGCTTCAGCGACAGACTCCTGTCACAGTCTTGTACCACGGACAGACTGAAGAGATCTTTACTTCCTCATGCCATGAGGCTCTTTAACTCCACCCGGCGGAATAAGGGCCCACATTAAACCACACCCCTTGTCAGACAGGACGAAAGGAAGACTGAGATCACTTGCGCTTGTTTCTTGGTTTTATTGAAAGGAAGGAAAGGACAAGGTGGGATTCTTCGATCAGTTCGTAGGCGGATTGACGGAACTTGACAGGGGGAAGAAGGCTTGGCGGGAATGGTCGCGGACAGGCGTAATCGTAGTGTTGATGGCCGGGGCTGGAGAAGAAGGGCGTCGTAGTATTCGGAAAAGAGTTCAGGAGTCAGACGGGCAGGGCAGATTACAGAAACGGGTCGGCAACAGAGATCAATTGGAAGAAAACAGGGAGCAGGCAAAAAGTCAGAGGTACGGGCTTACTGAGCTGAAGGCAACAGGTAGCGTGAGTACAATCAGACAAAGTCTTACCGGAAGCTGGGGATTTAAATGTACAGGGTGCACCAATTAGCTGTCCTGGCTGTTGGCGCTAAATCCTGAACACAGGTGTTCCCGATCCAGGTGATTATGACACCCCCTACATTGCATATTACTGTATTTTATTGCAATGTGTATTCTGTGTAGCACTATCTAGATACTCTATATAACACGCAACAGTGGGTATTAGCACGTCACATTGGGTATTTGTATATTGTATTATTTTTGATTTATTATTGTACTGTTCTCAGCACAGGGATGATGCTGGAAATGTGAATTTCCCTGCGGGGATGAATAAAGTATCTATCTATCTATCTATCTATCTATCTATCTATCTATCTATCTATCTATCTATCTATCTATCTATCTATCTATCTATCTATGTTCCCTTTTGCATAAAAAAACCCTCTTTCTCTTCATCCATCAAGTTGCAACACAACAAAAGTTGACCGTCAAGAGCCGCATATGTCCCCATACCTCTTCCTGTTTCCATAAACAGGGATTTATGTTCCTAAAATTTGACAGCAATCTCTTTTTCAATACTTGGTATCCCTCCGGGATCATTGTTTGACAGGTGCAGCTGTCTTTCAGCTGTTTGATTTACCTGCTAGATTCTATAATATGCACCATGCTTTTCAGCTGCAGCCCTTTAAAGCTTGTGGCAAAGCACCGAGGAAGCATTGCTATCAATTCTGCCACAGTGTGTTTCTTTTCCCTCTTAACTCAAAGCTCAGGCTGCATTAATATGCATGTCTTAAGGAGTGTGTGTGATACGAAAGAGCCTGAGGCCAACTTGGCTCAGTTGGTGGCTTTTGGCCAGAATTTCTCCTTCCTTCATCCACTTAATCACCCATTCATTTTCAAATGCACACCCATAAACATACACGTGCAATCTTCCCTTTCATTTTCCTTACGGGTCTGAGCGTTCACACAAAGTCGATGGGCAACGCTTGAAACAACGGTGAGCAACAGCAATCCCAAGTGTGGCAACTGAATCATTATCAAACATGTCCAAAACTTGACATCATGTTACATTTTGCTGAGTTTCCGAAAATGCAAAAAATGTTTTCACTTTTGAATGAATTGACTCATGTACTATTGCAAAGATTGTACGGCCGACACAAGTCATTTGTTTTTACAACAATTCTTTCACAAGATTTCTATTTCTTTTTTTCCCTGGTATCTTTTGTCGCATAATACTAACATTTTTGGGGGCTTATTTAGTCGGTTGCACGATACACAACTGTATTTAATCACATTTTTGAGTGGAAGTACAATGTTGGCAACAAGATCGACTTGAAATAATTGGAAATTATTTGAATGCAACACAAACCTTTTCTCCTTTTCCCCTGTTTTTTTCTACTTTTTTTATTCCTTTAAAAAAATCTCATTGTGTTTATTTTTTCCTAGCCGTTACTTTTTTCTTTTTGTTCTCTATTTACTTTTTTTCCTTTGTTTCTTTCTTTTCTTTTTTTCTGGCTTTTTTTCTGAATTGTTCCTTCTTTTTTCTCTTCCTTTTGTTTCTTTTTTCCCAGCTTTTCACTACTTTTTCATTTTGGTATTTTTTTCTTTTTTGTTCTATTCCCCCTTCTTTTAAGTCATTTTTGCATAATTCTACATAATATTTGGTCATATAGGGATGAAAGAAGCAAAAACAACCTGAAGAGCCGTTTAGGACCCGAAAGAGTCGGTTCCTTTTAGTGAGCCGAGCCGAAGATGTCAGGCGGCCGGACCAGATCGGAGGCAAGAGGCAGGAAGGGTGAACTCATTCGCGTTAACGATCAGTTACTTTGATTAAGGAAATAAAAGTCGTCCAACACTCGGGGACAAAAACAAAAACAGGCTTAGGCAAACAGGAACTCAGACTAGGAACACTCACAAAACAGGTTTTTACTCAGAACGGGGAAGTACAGGTTTCCTCAAGTCAAACAGAACAGAATAATGCAAAGTAATGCAATGAACCCGCAACCTGCAATCCCCAAAACCCGCCCTTAAGAAGCACACACGCAAATTAGAAAATCTGCTACAGCCAGTGCCAAGGGGGCGGGGCCAGCCGGTCACCACGGCGACCATGCTGGACATGACAGAAGAAGCCGAATCTCGAAAAACTCTACTGACTTTACTCAACTTCGTTCCACTTCGACCTTGACTTCAAAATACCGCATTTAGAACACAACGTCAGGGGAACACTTTTATTTTTACCTTTGTGCACTGTAACTTTGACTTAATTGCCTTCTTAATTAGCAATTTTGAGCCCTGATTTTTGTGAGCCGGCTAGATTTTCTTGTGCGCGGAAAAGCTCTGGGTATTGCACGATTGCGCACACACGCACTTTAGAAGGAACATTGCGCTGGATAGATCTTCTTGTGCGCTGAGAAAGTGCGGGCAGTGCGCGATTATTAGAGGGAACAGTGTACACGTGTACATGTAACACAAAAACACACACAGCCTGGTTGCTCCAGGCGGCCCGT
This sequence comes from Urocampus carinirostris, assembly GCF_059441175.1. Taxonomy (NCBI): domain Eukaryota; kingdom Metazoa; phylum Chordata; class Actinopteri; order Syngnathiformes; family Syngnathidae; genus Urocampus; species Urocampus carinirostris. The sequence continues at coordinate 43,851,570 of NC_142354.1, forward strand.
GAATGCTGCCAATGTGCTGTACTTTATTACACCTGGAAGTGAGGCAGCTCATGCATTTTTAATGGAGGTAATTTGCACAAGCCCCGTGAGTGTCACTGTTACACTCCGTCAGAGACACTGTCTTACCCCTTATCTGATCTCACCACTCGCAATCTGAGCCTGCAATTGCTCTTCCGCGGATGTGTAAACCCAAGACCTTGGTACAGGAGATTACTCTGCGATACCGTCTCTTATCTCTCACGGACATCGTGCAGGGAAAAAAAAATAAAAAGAGACAGACGATGATCCGCCATCCATTGTGCAGTCTAAGATTAAATCGCCTGCCATTGGCTACTGCCCCGCGGGTGAATTATTAAGATTTGAGGACTATATTTCATGGTATGAATTTGTTTCCGATATAAATGGTATATAGAGTGTTTAAGCATACAGAAAGACGGGAAAAAATGTTCGCCTGTCATCGTTCTCAGGGGAGCTGTTCTGAGTTGCATTTGGTGCTGATCAAAGGTAAGATCTTGGGCTTAAACTGGGCCTAAAATATCAATCATTATGTTCAGGTTGGGTTCTTTCTTGCTGTCTTTTGCAATAAATAGGCTTATTAAAAAAGATATATATATATATATATATACATACATATAAAATGTGGGGTAGCACGGCGTCGCAGTGGTTAGCGCATGGCACAGTTCATGTCATGGGAACCTCCTGCGTGGGTTCAAATCCAGCTCCAGCCTTCCCGTGCGGAATTTGTATGTTCTCCCCGTGCTTGCGTGGGTTTCCTCCGGACACTCCGGTTTCCTCCCACATTCCAAAAACATGCATGTCAGGTTAATTCGCCGGTCCAAATTGTTCCTAGGTGTGAATGAGCGAGTACGTTGTCTGTCTCGGTGTGCGATCGCTGGCAACCTGTTCAGGGTCTCCTCTGCCCACTGCCTGATGATTGCTGGGATGGGCTCCAGCACCCCCGCGACCCTACTGAGGATAAGCGGTGCAGCTAATGAGATGAGATGAGATATATAATGTGTATGTATAAATGTGTGTGTTTTTGTGTATGTGTCTTACTGTCCATATGCCTGTCTGCCTGTCCGTCTGTCTATGAGCCTGCCTGTCTGTTTGTCTGTCAGTCTGGCTGTCTGTCCTTCTATGTGTCTGTCTGTATGTCTATGTGTCTTTCTGTCTATATGCCTGCCTGCCTGTCCGTATGTCTATGTGCCTGCCTGCCTGCCTGTCTGTCTGTCAGTCTGGCTGTCTGTCCTTCTATGTGTCTGTCTGTATGTCTATGTGTCTTTCTGTCTATATGCCAGTGTGCCTGTCCGTCTGACTATGTGCCTGTCAGTCTGTCAATCTGGCTGTCTGTCCTTCTATGTGTCTGTCTGTATGTTTGTCAATCTGTACGTCCGTCCGTCCGTCCGCTGATTGTGCATACTAAAACGATGTGTGGATACTAAAAAAAGACACATTGAAAAAAATAATATAAATAAACTCTCCATATTTTTTTTTCCGCCTCTCACTTTCAGAGTGCCACGCTAGATTTTTAAGGACATACTGCTGCTGTGGTTTATGGCCCAATTCCTAAACTTTCAAAATGATGGACGGCCTTTCAGTCGTTCGCGTCAACTCTTAAGATAAAAATTATCAGTTCATGTAATTTTTGCCGACACAGAGATATAAAAGTTGGTCATGCATATACACTCTTGTTTAACCTAGATTTCATTTAAAAAGACAGGTTCATTTTTTATCTTAAATAACTTCTTCTTACGAGTCCTTACAGCTAAAATGTGATATTTTGGGTCTGCTTGGGCTATGTCCTGCAATTTGGGTCAGATTTTTATACCCACAGGTGGGGATGACTTTTTTAGGCCCGGCTTCTTGTCCTGATTATTTTCGCTCTACTTTTGCATAGACTTCACCAATTACCGTAAATTCCGGAATATAAGCCGCTACTTTTTTCCCAAACCGTCAACCCTGCGGCTTATTCGGTGATGCGGCCAATTTATGTCATTTTTCTAACGGCCGCCAGTGGCGCTCAAGTACAAAAGGTAAGATTTAGACCGGTGGAATATATGCGCCGAGGAAGACTGCAACTTCTTGGCTTGTGCACAAATTAAATTAGCGTAGACATACCCTCACCATGCAAATTGCAAAAAGAAAGGCACATGACGTAGCTTTTAAGCTAAAAGCAAACGAGCAGTCCGTTAAAGAAGGAAACAGAGCTACTGCACGTAAACTTCACTTTGCGAGAGTGTCGCCAGCGTGTTTTTGAAAAAGGGAGCGTGGGACGACGTCTATATGACAAAGTCTCTTTCCCATGCTGAGGAAGACGACTTTGATGACGTCATTTACAAGGAGGAAGATGAGGACGGTTTACAGTGGTTTTTACAAGTACGGTATGTTTTTTATAACAGACCCGTTAACTGAGTTGCGAGCGTGTAGCTAGTAGCGTTTTGCTACCCTTCACAGGCACGGTTTGGGATGAAAGTTATAATATTATAATTAAAGCTTTGAAAACTCTCTCGGTGTACCGTCTTTCTTTGTAAATATGTGTAACCGATGTATAATATATATTTGCACCTGTATATTTTTGTAATGTATTTATTTGAGACACTTATTCTGATATGTTTTGCGAATCAAAAAAGAGGGGCGGAGCAAACGCGGGCTGACGGGAAGTGGGGTAAAGGTGAGTGAGACCTGTTGTCGCGGCGGACAATAGTGGATATGTATTTTTCCCACCCTTACCTTTGGAAATATAGACTTTTTTTCCTTGGATTAGTTTCAACGAGTACCTGGACTCTGAAGGTCTGCATCAAACCTTAAGTACTGGTATCATTTTCTGTTCATTTTGCCGGCTGTGGTATTTGCACTGTGTACTTTACACTTAGTTACAATCGTGGGACTCAAAGCCGGATTTGGGCTAATTTTGTGATTATGATACATGTTTTAATGTGGGCGCATGCGGCTTATATAGGTAGGTAGGTACAAAATCGGTTTTCCTCTTAAAATGTAGTGAGTGCGGCTTATAATCAGGTGCGCTCTATAGTCCGGAATTTACGGTAAACAGATAAATTACACTCACTTGTGTTTTTTAACAGACACATTAGTTTGGATTATGATAATGTATACCAGCATATATCAGAAATACATTAGAAATGTGTCTCTTCATGGGGAGGATTCCATCCATCCATCATCTAAACTGCTTCTCCTCACAAGTGTCGAAAAACCTGCTGGAAACTGTTGCACCTCGTGACAGACAATAGCTGGGGTAAAATCTAAAGTGGTTGCCAGTTTAGGTAAGATCTTGGGACCTGGCCCAAACCGGGCAGAACATTTTAATCTATCATTTGGGCTGGCTGGGCTTCTCTCTCTATCTCTCTCACTCACTCACTCACTCTCTCCCAATTTTTTTTTATTATTATTTTTTTCACCTTTCGTGGAGGATCTGAACAGCATGCACATTTAATTTTACTCCAGTAACTATTTGAATCACTACTTTTTATTTCTACTTGAGTAATCCTAGTTATATTTATATACAGGGTTGGGTAGGGTTACTTTAACTGGATTACTTTCAATTACTTTTGGATTAATCCAATACCAAATATGCTAATAAAAGACAAAAGAAACTAAATATGAATAAAATGATGACTTACAACACGTGGTAAGCTTTCTCTCCTGGCTTTGATCTCTTTGATCTCCGGTAAAACGAACATAAAATGCGACAGAAACAAAATGAAAAGAAATCCAAACAGCTTGCCAACATCATTTTTGCCATTCCATGTATTTTGTTACGCCCCAAGCCTGCACAAAATTTAGTAACCAGTACATGATTCAGTTTGTTTTTATTGAAAAATAAAACGAGGGGGGAAAAAACAAGGCCATTATTTTTAACGACATGGCAATATTTGGAACGTGCCTGTAATCATTGGTCCTAAATGCAATGCCCACAACACATGGCAACACAAGTGTCCTACTGTGCCTCAGTGGAAATGAATGAAGTTCCTACTATCAAACAATTATTGGACACAACATTTTGAGGAAAAACAAAACGCCAGTGCCCCCATTCTTTGCCGTCAGTACTCAAGTCCCACTGGAACACTTCAAGACTTATTATTACCGTATTTTCCGCACTATAAGGCGCACCGGGTTATAGGGCGCACCCCCAAAAAATAGTTTTTGGTCCTATATTTTCCATACATAAGGCGCTCCGGAATATAAGGCGCTACAATGGGAACGTCGAGAAAACAGTCAGATTGTTCAGTCAAACTTATTTTCCCCTTAACATTCCCAAAGCTTGCAAAGAAGCAAATACGTGTCTCAGACATGTACGGAAGGTTAAAGTCTTGGGATTCAAGAAATGCCAAACATTTCTTAGTTTCCATTTTATTTTTTGCTGGCAACTGTGTGGACAGCAAAGTAAGAATTGTATTGTGCAGGGAAACGGGGTTCTTTACTGTGCATATGACAATAAACACTTTGAATTGAATTTAGTTTAAAAATAAACTCATCATAGAAACATCAGGATCGTTCTAAAACAAGATACCGGGAAAATATAAAGCCGCATAGCTCACCTAAGTTCTCTTGCAGCCTTCACGTTCATTAATGATACGTAACCATGGTCTTACAACCGTGAGTGTAGTAAATCCAGGGGAGTAACAATTTTACAAATACAGAATAGTAAATATAGTTCCTCTATGCCGTAGTGCAACCAAACATGTGATTCAGATTCATCTTTTTCGGCCAATTGCAGGCTTTGTTTCGCCACTTTAGCCTATGCGAGCCTGTAAATGATAAAAAGGATCCGCCCCCTTTACCTCCGAATAACTTTAGCCAATAGTGACTGATTCAAATGATGATTGACACATTGGTTAGGAAATGAAACGCCAGTATATAAATCCCAGCATACACCGCGGACGACTTTGCCTTCGGGGGAAAATCTAGTCGGCGGTTGCTTGCCTTTGTTGCGAGACTTTGCGTCTTAATATTGATCCATATATAAGGCGCACTGTATTATAAGGCGCATGGTCAGCTTTTGAAAAAAAAGAAAGGCTTTTAGGTGCACCTTATAGTGCGGAAAATACGGTAACTTAAATTGGCAAACTGTAAAAGCTTATCCGTACTAGTTTACGTTCATACCCATTAAAGCCTATGAGTTGTGAGCACTGTGTCAAACAAACAATTGGAATACGAAATGCAGGCACAAAAAAAGGATCGATTGGTGGTAGTAACTTTGGCCCTTCAACTGCAGCTGGATAATAGGTTCAGGCCTTAGGTCATTCAGTTCATTTAGTTTAGACGTAAAACTTGACATCTCGATTAATCCTGTCCAGTGGCTCTTGGAATTAGGCTGCGATGGTCACCAAGTTATGCTCTGCCTTAAATATATTTCCTTTAACATTACTTCATTCATTTGTCCATCCATCCATCAATCCATAACGGAGTGTATGAATGAATACATTGCCTTTATTGTCATTATACAAGTATACTAAAATTGGACGGTTTCACCTTTCCGTGGAAAAATAAATAAATGAAAATGGTAAAAATGTACAAAAGTATAATGAAAAAATCTTTAAAACATATATATTACTGATGTTTCCAAGATGGTGGCGCGCGCGAGTGCAGCGGCTTCAGGGGCTCCAGTTGGTCTTTTGTTTTACAGTGTTCTTTTATCCCTCATATTTTTCCTTCGACTTTTTTCACAACTACAATAACATCCACAACATCCCGAGGGATGTACAGAGCCCACCGGATCTCCCTGGGTGATCTGCCTGCCGACAACAACGGAGCAAAAGTAAAAGGCTGCCGGTCGGGCATAGGCTAAGAAGGCTACCACACAGACTAGCACTTCCGATCATGATCCTGACCAATGCCAGATCCATCGTCCACAAAATGAGTGAATTTGAGCTGCGGATCGCCACCAACAGCTTCGTCTGAAATTGCAGTATTTTTGTTATCACTGAGTCTTGGCTTCCACGACGCCGCAGTCCGACAAGCAGGACGCACGCTACACCGGCACGACCGAGACAGAGACTCCGGTAAAAACAGGGGTGGGGGACTATGCGCTGCAATAACAGTCGAATCATTGACACACACTGCTCACTCGATATAGAGTTTCTAGCAGTATCGCATAGACCCTTCTATCTACCGAGAGAGCTAACTGTGGTCATTGTGATTGCTGTTTACATTCCACCGGGTGCTAACGTTCCACCGGATGCTAACGTTAGCAAAGCTGCTAACAATAAACAGCAGCTTGCATACCCCGACGGAGCTTTTATCGTCGCCGGCGACTTTAATCAGGCATGCTTAAGGACTGTACTTCCCAAATTCATTCAATACGTGGAATGAGCAACCAGGGGAAAAAACACTGGACCGTGTGTACAGTAATATAAAACATCTAGTTGGATCTGGCCATCTCTGTCTGTCCCTTACTCCTCATATCCCCCCTCCGGAGGAAAACAAAGCCTAGGCAACAAGGACAGTACAAACATATTATTTGTTCCTTTATCTCTTTGTTTTCCTTATATCCTCACTGTAAAATGTGGACCTGGAGTGCCACGTCCAATTTCGTTGTCACAATATATTCAAACCATGTTGTAACAATGACAATAAAGGTATATTCTATTCTATTCTATTCTATTCTAGTTTTGCCGGAGATCAAAGAGATCAAAGCCAGGAGAGAAAGCTTACCACGTGTTGTGAGTCATCATTTTATTCATATTTAGTTTATTATGTCTTTTATTAGCATATTTGGTATTGGAGTAATCTAAAAGTAATTGAAAGTAATCAAAAAAAAGTAACCCTACCCAACCCTGGTTACCAATGTACAGCCAAAACGGGGTATGTTAATTTAACACCTTGAAAGAAAACTGTAGTTAAAATTTTGATCAGACCACCATCTGCGTTGATTCGGCTTTGCACACACTCTACTTGTTCAGTAATAGATCATATTTATATGGACTTTACTTTATCTTTAAGCTAGATGAGTCATGAAAAGAGCCAGATCTGGCTCGCGAGCCATATGTTCTCGACTCCTGCGCTATACGATCACTGTAAGTCCATGCTTGTTGCAATTGAACAATTAAAAGGAAAACATCTGCATTCCGGCAGCACGGCGGGGCAGTGGTTAGCGCTTGTGCGGCACAGTTCATGTCATGGGAACCTGTCGTGGGTTCAGATCCAGCTCCAGACTTTCTGTGCGGAGTTTGTATGTTCTCCCCGTGCTTGCGTGGGTTTCCTCCGGGCACTCCGGTTTCCTCCCACATTCCAAAAACATGCATTTCAGGTGAATTGGCCGGTCCAAATTGTCCCTAGGTGTGAATGAGCGAATGAGTTGTCTGTCCCCGTGTGCCCTGCGATTGGCTGGCAACCAGATCAGGGTGTCCCCTGCCCACTGCCCGAAGATGGCTGGGATGGGCTCCAGCCCCCCCGCGACCCTAATGAGGATAAGCGGTACGGCTAATGAGATGAGATGAGACATCTGCATTCCACCTGGCCTTTGTCCCATGTTATCAACAACATTGTAGTGCTGGAGTTGCCACAGTTGAAGGCACATCCTCTAACACATCCATCCGTCAATCCATCCATGCAATGTTCCCTATAATTTTCCTTACGGGTCTGAGCGTTCACACAAAGTCGGTGAGCAACGCTTGAAACAACAGTGAGCCACCATAATCCCAAGTGTGGCAAGATAATTCATTTTCAAACATGTCCAAAACTTGACATCACGTTACATTTTGCTGAGTTTCCGGCAATGCAAAATTATTTTTCACTTTTGAATGAATTGACTCATGTACGATTGCAAAGGTTGCAGGGCCTACAAACGGCATTTGTTTTTACAATTCTTTCACAAGATTTCCATTTCTTTTTTTCTTAGAATCTTTTGTCGCATAATACTAACATTTTGGGGGCCTTGTTTAGTTGGTTGCACGATACACAACTGTATTTAATCACATGTTTTAGTGGAAGTACAATGTTGGCAACAAGATTGACTTGGTATAATTGGAAATTATTTGAATTTTCTATTTATTTTTAATTCCTTTAAAAAATCTAATTGTGTTTATTTTTCCTAGCTGTTACTTTTTTTTGTTCTCTATTTACTTTTTGCCTTTGTTTCTTTCTTTTCTTTTTTTCTGTCTTTTTTCTGAATTTTTCCTTCTTTTTCTCTTCTTTTTGTTTCTTTTTTTCTCAGCTTTTCACTACTTTTTCATTTTGGTATTTTTTTCTTTTTTGTTCTATCCCCCCTTCCTTTTAATTCATTTTGTGCACAATTTTACATAATATTTGGTCGTGTAGGGATTAAAGAAGCAAAAACAACCTGAAGAGCCCTTTAGTAACCTTTTAGTGAGCCGAGCCGAAGAAGCCGGTTCTCGAAAAACTGACTTTACTCAACTTCGTTCTACTTCGACCTTGACTTCTAAATATCGCATTTAGAACACAACGTCAGGGGAACCCTTGTATTTTTACCTTCATGCACTGTAACTTTGACTTAATTGGCTTCTTAATTAGCAATTTCGAGCCCTGATTTTTGTGAGCTTGCTAGATTTTCTTGAGCGCGGAAAAGCTCTGGGTAGGGAACATTGCATCCATGTATTTGTTTTGTAGCTTTTCCTACCTGACAGGTTTGTTCTTCACATCCGGGTCTCGGGCCGTGACGACACCCACCAGAGCTCCTACTCTGGTGTCCTCCTTCACCTCCATAATGACGCCTTCATCAGGCTGAAAGAGGGGTGGCTCGTCCACATCCGTCACGCTCACCCGGACTATGGTCTGGTCCCGGAAAGAGCCCAAGTCCACGAAGCGAGGGTCCACGTGCTTATTTACGGCCTCCACAACAACGTTGTGGGTGCGTTTGCTCTCGAAGTCCAAAGACTGAGAGGACGGTAGTGGTGTTGTGGGGTGAGAGGAAGACAAATAAAGGAAAGTACAAGTGTTTTTTATCTTAGTTCCGGCTGTCAGACGCCCTCATTAGAAAGCTATTGAGCAAAAACAATGGCAACCTCATTCACCCTGCTGTCACTTTTATGAAAGAAAAACAGAAACAAAGAAGTCAAATGGTTATGCCCACTTCCCACCAAGAATATTGAACCTCTTAAAGCTATAACAACATCGTATAACATTTTGTGGAGGAATTTGCCAAAAAGCACTAAAGTGTCGTGCTCCAAGAAAATCGATAACATAGATTTAAGGACGGCAGTAGCTCAGGATGTAGAGCGCTCGTCTTGGGATCAAGGGATCACAGTTCGAATCCCGGCTCGTCCGTGTTACATGTCGAAGTGTCCTTGGGTAAGACACTGAACCCCTAATACCCTCAAAAAGCAGGTTAGCGTCTTATGTGGCCGCTATTGGGAAATCTGGAGCACATTGTAAAGCGCTTTGGGAAGTCAGTGACTTGAAAAGCGCTATATAAATGCAGATCATTTCATTTTTATTTTGGGCCAGCAGTGTCTCAGGTCGTAGAGCGCTCGTCTTGGGATCAAGGGATCCCAGTTCGAATCCCGGCTCGTCCGTGTTACATGTCGAAGTGTCCTTGGGTAAGACACTGAACCCCTAATACCCCCAATAAGCAGGTTAGTGCCTTACATGGCTGCAAGGCCGCTATTGAGAAATGTGGAGCACATTGTAAAGCGCTTTGGGAAGTCATTGACTTGAAATTGTAGATAATTTCATTTCATTTTATTTCATTTAGAATAGAATAGAATAGAATAGAATATACCTTTATTGTCATTGTTACAAATGGTTACAAATTTAGATTTATAGGAACTGTTAACAAGAGTGAGGAACTTGGGACTGATGGGTTACAAAGCGATGCCTTTTCTGGTACGCAATTACTTTCTTTGGTAGAGTGTACTGTGCCGGAATTCGTTACCAATTATATTTTGTAAATCTATTATCGTTATTCGATGGTGTGTTAAAGAGCTATTTCACTTTTTACGAAGCGCAACGCATACATTTCAGGTTCCTGTGAATGCAGAACCAGGGTTGGGTAGGGTTACTTTAACTGGATTACTTTCAATTACTTTTGGTTTACTCCAATACCAAATGTGCTAATAAACAGGGTTGGGTAGGGTTACTTTAACTTGATTACTTTCAATGACTTTTGGATTACTCCAATACCAAATATGCATACAAATATGCTATGCTGTATTTGGTATTGGAGTATTTCAAAAGCAAATGAAAGTGATACAGTTAAAGTAACCCTACCCAACCCTGCTAATAAAAGACAAAAGAAACGAAATATGAATAAAATTACTAAATTTTGTGCAGGTTTGGGGAGTAACAGAATACATGGAATGGCAAAAATGATGTTGGCTAGCTGTTTGGATTTATTTTCATTTTGTTTCTGTCAAATTTTATGATAGTTTTGCCGGAGATCAAAGAGAACAAAGTCAGGAAAGAAAGCTTACTACGTGTTGTGAGTCATCATTTGATTTATAATTAGTTTCTTTTGTCTTTTATTAGCATATTTGGTATTGGAGTAATCCAAAAGTAATTGAAAGTAATCCAGTTAAAGTAACCCTACCCAACCCTGTGCAGAACGACCCTGCGTAACTCACGTTGCCTCATATAACCCTCGTGCTCCCAGCAAAATCCCCTGAAGCGTAGGCTTGTTTATATCATATACACAAATTATAACTATGGTGGCGCAATAATACTGTATATAGTCCCGAGGGGAGTGAACTGAGTTACTTTTAAATGAAGAAACTTGTACTTTTGTACTATTTTTCAGTAACATACCCAACACCTCACCTTATTTGGTCACTCACTTCCTGGTTCTAAATACCTTCTCACAGCTTAGGTCACCTGTCATGATTTCCCTCCTAAAGCAACCCTCCCTTCTCATTATTTAAATACACTGTCCCCTTGACCCTGTGTGACTGTATTGCCTTCCTTGTCATATCCCAAGAACCTGGGTCTCAGTCTCCTGTTTTTCCAGCGTACCGAAACCTTGAACAGTGGAACCTAGGTTTTCGAACGCCTCTCAGCTCGAACAAATCGGAGTCTTACCAAAAATTTAGAGAAATTCTTGCTTCGCTGTTCAGTCGAAAAATTGGAGTTCGAACACTGGTAATGCGTAGTTTTTTTGTCTTTTATTAGCATATTTGGTATTGGAGTAATCGAAAAGTAATTGAAAGGAATCAAGTTAAAGTAACCCTACCCAACCCTGGGAATTACTAACCATTGTGAGTTTTTAACTCTCACGTACCTTCTTTATAGAGACAATGGCTTCTTGTGTCATGGCGTCCGTGTTCACTTTAAAGAGCTCGCCTCCTTCCTGGATCAGGTAGCTCATGTCCGTGTTCTCACCCATGTCTGCGTCCGTGGCAATGACACGGCCCACCGGCGTGCCGACGGCGGCACCTTCCGATACCATGAACTGGTACATCTCTAGGAACAAAAGATAGACACGACAATAGCAAAAATTAATGACACGTTTTTTTTTTTACTTCTCGTCTCGATTATGATAAAGTATTACTCTCTGGTAGAGGTAAGATCAGATTCTAAAAAAATCCAGCCTGATGAGACCCAGGCTTTGTGGGCAATGTTCCCTGTAATTTTCCAGGGGTCTGAGCGTTCACACAAAGTCGGTGAGCAACACTTGAAACAACAGTGAGCAACAGCAATCCCAAGTGTGGCAAGATAATTAATTATCAAACATGTCTAAAACTTGACATCAAGTTACATTTTGCTGAGTTTCCGGCAATGCAAAATTATTTTCCTCTTTTGCATGAATTGACTCATGTATTATTGCAAAAGTTGTACGGCCTACAAACGTCATTTGTTTTTACAATTCTTTCACAAGATTTGCATTTTTTTTTTCCTGGTATCTTTTTTCGCATAATACTAACATTTTTGGGGACTTATTGAGTCGGTTGTAAGATACAGAACTGTACTTAATCACATTGTTTTAGTGGAAGTACAATGTTGGCAACAAGATTCACTTGATATAATTGGAAATTATTTGAATGCAACACAAACTTTTTCTTCTTTTTTCTGTGTTTTTTTTCTACTTTTTTAAAAATGATTTAAAAAAAAAATCTCATTGTGTTTATTTTTTCCGAGCTGTTACTTTTTTCTTTTTGTTCTCTGTTTACTTTTTTCTTATATTTCTTTTCTTTTTTTCTGGCTTTTTTCTAATTTTTTTCTTTTTTTTTCTTTTCTTTTCCTTTTGTTTATTTTTTTCACAGCTTTTCACTACTTTTTCATTTTGGTATTTTTTTCTTTGTTGTCCTATTCCCCCCTTCTTTTAAGTCATTTTGTGCATAGTTTTACATAATATTTGGTAATGTTGGGATGAAAGAAGCAAAAACAACCTGAAGAGCCGTTTAGGACCCGAAAGAGCCGGTTCCTTTTAGTGAGCCGAGTTGAAGAAGCCGGTTCTCGACCTACTCTACTAACTTTATTCAACTTCGTTCTACTCTGACTCGACTTCAAAATACCGCATTTAGGACACAACGTCAGGGGAACCCGTGTGTTTTTACCTTCATGCACTGTAACTTTAACTCAAGTCGCTTTTTAATTAGTAATTGTGAGCCCTCGTTTTTGTGCGCCGGCTAGATTTTCTTGTGCGCAGAGAATTGCGCACGCGCGCAGCTTAGAGGTAACACTGTTTGTGGGTATTAAAGCGCAAACCAGCCTGAGCCCGACCAACCAACTTTGATTTGAGGAACCGAGTCTGAAGTAAATCATTTTTATGTATTATTTGTGATACTCTCTGGTGGAGGAGGGCTTCTTCTCGCTGAGTTTGCAGACAGAGGCTGCACGGATTGTCCACAAAAAAAAATAAAAAAATAATCTTAAAACAATGACAGGTGGATAAGTTAAAAAAAAAAAAACAGAGGGAACCCCGGTCCGAACCCGAACGTAATGAATAATCGGACCCAGGTCGAGTTTGGACTAAAGATCTTACCTCTACTCTCTGGTCTCCCGATATTTACCATCAAGTTGGCAGCTGGTGCAAAATACCGCAGTGAAGCTTTTTATTAGGACAAGCAAGTTTGATCATATGACTACAATTTTTTAATGATTCCTTGTAAGGTTAAGATGCAATTTTTCCGGTTCGGTTCTGAAGTTTGCATTGCCCTCTCCTATTTTCTGAGCAAATTTCACCCTAAGTTCCTGCTCAGAGCAACCTTTTGGAAGAGATAAAAATATGCTCATCTAAGTAATTAAGAGAGCCAAGAAGAAATCCGTCAGTTGGAAAGCATTCACCATTCAGGGTCCAGTTATTTGAAACCTCTTTTCTTAGAGTTATGGACTGCAACAGTGGAAGTCTTTAAATTAAGACTCAAGACATGCTTATATCAAATCGATTATGAATGATGTTGACCTCATATTTTTGTTTTCCCGTCCTTGAGGGGAGAAGGAAGAGCCTGGATTTTGCACGGTCATTCGTTATAAGCCATTGTACTCTCACTTGGACCTAATGTAATCTATCATAGAACCTGCAGCATCGTTCAATAATCCGTCAACCGGACCTTTAACATTCTGTTATTACCAATATTTCAAGTCGATGACAACTGTGCATTGTCTGTTAATGTCCTTGTATCATTCAAAATTGCTAATTAAGAAGCGGATTAAGTCACAGTTACAGTGCATGAAGGTACAAATACACGGGTTCCCCCGACATTGTGTCCTAAATGCGGTATTTTGAAGTCGAGTCGAAGTAGAACGAAGTTGACTAAAGTTAGTAGAGTTTGTCAAGAACCGGCTTCTTCGGCCTGGCTCACTAAAAGGAACCGGCTCTTTCGGGTCCTAAACGGCTCTTCGGGTTGTTTTTGCTTCTTTAATCCCAACATGACCAAATATTATTTAAAATTATGCACAAAATGACTTAAAGGAAGGGGGGAATAGAACAAAAGGAAAAAAATACCAAAATGAAAAAGTAGTGAAACGCTGAGAAAAAAAGAAACAGAAGGAAGAGAAAAAAAAGAAGGAAACATTTAGAAAAAAGCCAGAAAAAAAGAAAAGAAAGAAATGTGGGAAAAAAAGTAAATAGAGAACAAAAAGAAAAAAAATAACAGCTCGAAAAAAATAAACACAATGACATTTTTTAAAGGAATTAAAAAAAAAGTAGAAAAAAAACACGGAAAAAAAAGAAGAAAAAGTTTGCGTTGCATTCAAATAATTTCCAATTATATCAAGTGAATCTTGTTGCCAACATTGTACTTCTACCAAAACATGTGATCAAATACAGTTCTGTATCGTGCAACCGACTCAATAAGCCCCCAAAAATGTTAGTATTATGCGACAAAAGGTGCCAGGAAAAAACATAAATGGAAATCTTGTGAAAGAATAGTAAGATCAAACGACGTTTGTAGGCCATACAACCTTTGCAATCGTACATGAGTCAATTCATTCAAAAGAGAAAAATAATTTTGCATTGCCGGAAACTCAACTTTGAGGCTTTTTGTGATGAGAAACGATACAAATAAATATGACTTGAATATGTCTTTCAAAATATGTCTTCTTGAGATCAAAATTAAATCCAACACATCTTCGTATTGAAAGAAGTTCATAGTGTCGCAGAATTGTTTGGGAAAAGGAAAATTAACATTGATTTCTTTTTCTCACCTTGCCTCTTTCCTTTTTCATCACGATGAATTAAAATCAGAGCCGTAAAATAGTTACACGGAAAATGTTTTCTGTCATGATTGCTGATTCCGGGCACCAACTGCCCTGAGAGCTGATTGGTTCAGAGACTCCTTTTAAACCCCCAGCTTTCAAGAGGAAGCCGTCAGCTAGGCAAGCTCATTCCGTCCGACATTTTCCTGCCCTGCTTTCTTTTGCCTGATACCTGTTGTTGACCTGTTTCCAGACCCGTTTCTGCCCTGATCTGCCATCCTGACCTGTTTTTCCCCGTTTCCTGCCTGATACCTGTTGCCGACCTCTTTTCTGAACTTGATACCGCCCTTGCTCTCCCGTCCCGGCTAATGGCCAGTATCCCTGCAGTCTACGATTATGATCGCTCGACACGGAAGTGCTACTTCCGCGTTTCCAGCCACCTGCTACCCGTGTCCGTCAACCATCTGATCGTGGAAGCAAGCCCTACTCTCCCTCTTTATTTATAAATAACTGAGTAAACAAACGCTATTGGGTCCTGTCTCTGTTTCTGGTCCGTGACATTTTCTTTATTCCTTCCTTCATTTTTCCTTCTTCCTTCCTTTTCTTTCTTTCTCTTTCTTTCTCTTTCTTTCTTTCTGTTTTCCTTCCTTTCTCTCTCGTTTCGCATTCTTCTTTCTTTCCTCCTATACACCTTTCTGTATTTCTCTCTCTGGCTTTCTTTATTTCTCCTTTCTTTGTCTTTCTCTCTCTTTCAATCTTTTTCCTTTCTTGTGTTATTTTTTCTGTCACTCCCTTTCTTTATTTATCACACCCTCTCTTCCTTTCCTTATTTGTCTTTATTTCTCTCTCTCCCTCTCTCTCTCTCTCTCTCTCTCTTTCTTTACATTCCGCTTTTTTATGTCCCTCTCTCTTTTTCACTCTCCTTCTCTCTTTCTTACTTCCTTTCTCTCTCTTTCCGCATTCTTCTCTCCTTCCTCCTATACACCTTTCTTTATTTCTCTCTCTAGCTTTCTTTATTTCTCCTTTTCTTTGTCTTTCAATATTTTTCCTTTCTTGCGTTGTTTTTTCTCTCACTCCCTTTCTTTATTTATCGCACCCTCTCTTCCTTGCCTTATTTCTCTTTATTTCTCTTTCTCTCTCTCTCCCTCTCTCTTTCTTTACATTCCGCTTTTTAATGTCTCTCTCTCTCTGTTTCATTCTCCTTTCTTTCTTCCTTCCTTTCTCTTTCCGCATTCTTCTCTCCTTCCTCCTATACACCTTTCTTTATTTCTCTCTCTAGCTTTCTTTATTTCTCCTTTTCTTTAACTTTCTCTCTCTTTCAATCTTTTTCCTTTCTTGCATTCTTTTTTCTCTCACTCCCTTTCTTTATTTATCGCACCCTCTCTTCCTTTCCTTATTTCTCTTTATTTCTCTTTCTCTCTCTCCCTCTCTCTTTCTTTACATTCCGCTTTTTAATGTCTCTCTCTCTCTGTTTCACTCTCCTTTCTTTCTTCCTTCCTTTCTCTTTCCGCATTCTTCTCTCCTTCCTCCTATACACCTTTCTTTATTTCTCTCTCTAGCTTTCTTTATTTCTCCTTTTCTTTAACTTTCTCTCTCTTTCAATCTTTTTCCTTTCTTGCGTTCTTTTTTCTCTTACTCCCTATCTTTATTTATCGCACCCTCTCTTCATTTCCTTATTTCTCTCTTTGTTTCTCTCTCTCTCCCTTTCTTTACATTCTTTACTTTCTTTTTCACTTTCTTTTTTTTTCTCTTTTTCTGAGATACCCCAGATCCTGTGTTGGAAATGCGATAGAGAAAAGCAAAATGATTAGAAATAATTTGTTTGGAGCAGTAGGGACATCTCAGATGAGGCCAAATTGAAATAAATCAGCCAGAGTGGGCGCCTCATTGACAAAACTAATCAATTAAAGTCTCAGGGATTTCAATATCTGGTCAATTCACATTGTTGGCAATCGCAAAAAAAAAAAAAAAAAACAACACATTAGGACATTACTCTCATGTTTTGAGTTTCTCCGTTAAAGTTTTCTGTGTTTGTAGAGTTTTGTTCATTTCTCGGTCACTGTCACATCATGTTTTTCTGTTTTTTTTTCTATTGAACTGATAACTGTGATGTCTTATCTGGTCATTATCAAGCCAATAGTGTCATGAAACAGGCCGGGAATCAGGAAGTTGGAACTCATTTGCGTAGACCAGTGGTGTCAAACTCATTTTAACTCGGGGGCCACACGATAGAACAAACATTCTCTCGGGGGCCGGACTAGTAGATTACAAAGAAAAAAAGAGAGAAAGAAATAAGAACAAGAGAGAGAGAGAAAAGTAGAGAGGGTGCGACAAAGAAAGAGAAAAAGGGAGAAAGAGAGAGAGAGAGAAATGAGAGAGAGGGAGAGAGCATGGCAAACAAAAGAGATAACAAGAGAAATAGTGATAGAGGGAGAAAGAAAGGGAAAAAGAACGAAACACAAAGAGAAATAGAAAGAGAGGCGAGGAAGGAAGAAAGAGAGAAGGGGAAAGACACAGAGAGAGAGAAATAGAGAAAATAGAGGGAAAATGAAAAAAGGAAGAGAGAGCAAAATAAGTTAAAATGATACAGAGAGAAAGAGACAAAGAGGAGCAAAGAAAGACAATAGAGAAAGAGTGTGAAAAAAAGGGACTCGAGAGAGGGAGAGAGACAGAGAGAGAGAAAGAGAAAGAAATACAAGTACAGCATTCGTGAGTGGCACCTGATTTTGGCAACATCAAGTGAATACATTTCAAACTGCAGCTCATTTTTCTCTTGCGCTTCTCTGAGCGTTCTATCGTGGGCCGGATTCAATCCCTTAGCGGGCCTGATCCAGCCCACGGGCCGCCTGTTTGACACCCCTGGCGTAGACGATCCGTCACTTTAAATGAGAAAGAAAAGTTTTCCAACACACAAACGGACCAAAAAAAAAACAAAGCAGGCTCAAATCCAGGCAAAACTACAGACTAGGCATTTAACGGGATTAAACAGAACTTGCAGGAATCTCTCAGAATGTTACACCGAAGTGCAACAAAGTCCAACGAGCAAAACAAAAATAAGCAGGTATCAAACAGGCATGAACAGGTTTTCAATAAGGGTAAACAACGATCTGGCAAAGGGCAGTTCCAAAAGGTGAGTTTAAGTGCCCATAGGAATAATCAGCAAAAGGCAGGTCAGCCGGTGTCAAAGGGCCGGGCCAGCCGGGCACCATGACAACCGTACAGGACATGACAAATAGTTATTAAAGATCCCAAACATTAGTATTATTAATTTGCTTTAATTTCAAAAAATGGGCAGACAATTATCGGAGTTAGTAACATCAAACTAATTGCACACTTAAATTACAATTCTGACATTATCGGTGGGAAATTAATCTATTATTAACCAGCTCATTATGAAATTGCGGATTCCTCAAAATGTGAAAGGTTACAGAGCTAATTACTCCAGACAATCAGAAACTCTCCTGTGTCTTGAAATGTTATCTTCTTTTTCAAACTTTTTCTTTAGGTTCTACAGTGGAACCTCGGTTTTCGAACGCCTCTCAGTTAGATCAAATCGGAGTCCGACCAAAAATTTCGAGAAATTCTTGCTTCGCTGTTCGGTCAAAAAAAGTTCGAACGCCGGTAATGCGTGAGTGCGTACGCTAGGGTGCGATGGTGAGCAGCGTACGGGTGTTTTAGCCCCTAATTATGCCTCCGAAGAAAGTCAGTGCAAGCAGCAAAGTTGCTACAGGTGAAAAAAGAAAAGTAGTGCGTGCAACTATTGCATTTCAGAAAGAAATAATAGCAAAATATGAAGGTGGTGTGCGAGTGTCTGATCTTGCCTGCGCCTTCTGCTGACCACCACAAAGGTAAAAAATCCTATGCATAATTATTTTCTTTATCCATTTTTTTATTTTTACACGTTCATGTTAGCGTAATCTTTCGTACGGAAGATTACGATAACGCGAACGTACGATTAGCCTGGGTTAGCTTCATGTTTACGTTAAACATTCAAGGTAAAACATTCAGGGTGTTGGAACGGAGCCCAACATTCAGGGTGTTGTGGAGACCCGGGTGCTAAATGACTTGTAAACAACCTGATTTTTTTTATTTTTACACGTTCATGAAAGATTACGATAACGCGAACGTACGATTAGCCTGGGTTAGCTTCATGTTTACGTTAAACATTGAAGGTAAACATTCAGGGTGTTGGAACGGAGCCCAACATTCAGGGTGTTGGGACGCATCCCCTTTCCAATGAACCGCTCACCACTTGTTGTGGAGACCTGGGTGCTAAATGACTTGTAAATGACCTGATTTTTTTATTTTTACACTTTCGTGTTAGCGTAATCTTTCGTACTGAAGATTATGATTACGCGAATGTACGATTAGCCTGGGTTAGCTTCATGTTTACGTTAACATTCAAGGTAAACATTCAGGGTGTTGGAACGGAGCCCAACATTCAGGGTGTTGGGACGCATCCCCTGTCCAATGAACCGCTCACCACTTGTTGTGGAGACCTGGGTGCTAAATGACTTGTAAATGACCTGATTTTTTTATTTTTACACTTTCGTGTTAGCGTAATCTTTCGTACTGAAGATTATGATTACGCGAATGTACGATTAGCCTGGGTTAGCTTCATGTTTACGTTAACATTCAAGGTAAACATTCAGGGTGTTGGAACGGAGCCCAACAGTCAGGGTGTTGGAACGGAGCCCCCTTTCCAATGAACCGCTCACCACTTGTTGTGGAGACCCGGGTGCTAAACGACTTGTAAACGACCTGATTTTTTTATTTTTACACTTTCGTGTTAGCGTAATCTTTCGTACTGAAGATTACGATTACGCGAACGTACGATTAGCCTGGGTTAGCTTCATGTTTACGTTAACATTCAAGGTAAACATTCAGGGTGTTGGAACGGAGCCCAACAGTCAGGGTGTTGGAACGGAGCCCCCTTTCCAATGAACCGCTCACCACTTGTTGTGGAGACCCGGGTGCTAAATGACTTGTAAACGACCTGATTTTTTTTATTTTTACACTTTCGTGTTAGCGTAATCTTTCGTACTGAAGATTACGATTACGCGAACGTACGATTAGCCTGGGTTAGCTTCATGTTTACGTTAACATTCAAGGTAAACATTCAGGGTGTTGGAACGGAGCCCAACAGTCAGGGTGTTGGAACGGAGCCCCCTTTCCAATGAACCGCTCACCACTTGTTGTGGAGACCCGGGTGCTAAACGACTTGTAAACGACCTGATTTTTTTATTTTTACACTTTCGTGTTAGCGTAATCTTTCGTACTGAAGATTACGATTACGCGAACGTACGATTAGCCTGGGTTAGCTTCATGTTTACGTTAACATTCAAGGTAAACATTCAGGGTGTTGGAACGGAGCCCAACAGTCAGGGTGTTGGAACGGAGCCCCCTTTCCAATGAACCGCTCACCACTTGTTGTGGAGACCCGGGTGCTAAATGACTTGTAAACGACCTGATTTTTTTTATTTTTACACTTTCGTGTTAGCGTAATCTTTCGTACTGAAGATTACGATTACGCGAACGTACGATTAGCCTGGGTTAGCTTCATGTTTACGTTAACATTCAAGGTAAACATTCAGGGTGTTGGAACGGAGCCCAACAGTCAGGGTGTTGGAACGGAGCCCCCTTTCCAATGAACCGCTCACCACTTGTTGTGGAGACCCGGGTGCTAAACGACTTGTAAACGACCTGATTTTTTTATTTTTACACGTTCATGTTAGCGTAATCCTTCGTACGAAAGATAACGATAACGCGAACGTACGATTAGCCTGGGTTAGCTTGATGTTTACGTTAAACATTCAAGGAAACATTCAGGGTGTTGGAACGGATTAAAACGATTGACAATTTTTTTTAATGGGAAAAATGATTTCGGTGATCGAACAAATCGCTTTTCGAACAGGGTCCTGGAATGGATTACGGTCGAGAACCGAGGTTCCTCTGTACTTCCTTTGAGATTCAGCAATAACATTTGAATAAGAGGGCCGACTGCCAAAGTAGAACATATATTGATACGTAAAGCAACACGCATACACACATAGATACGCTTCCGCACCAACAAACCTCTGCACAACAATGTGGAATAACGGGCAATTTACCAAAGTGCACTCGTATTTACGGGACAAGATCCAACGCTCGGTCTTTCATCTTTAATTACAATCATTCATGTTTGCCATTATGAATAAATCATTGTCAAAAAGTCAAACAGAGAAGAAAATTAGGCCCTAGTCCAGGCGTGGGCAAACTATAGCTCGCGGGCCTCATGCGGCTTGTCAGGCTTTTTCATCCGGCCCGCAAAATAAAGATATTATTAAAAAAACATTATTGGTATTACATTGTGAGAAATATGTATTTCTGAACCTGCGATATGGCATACAGACACTTTATTATGCTACATACAATAAAAAGGGTTGGGTAGGGTTACTTTAACTGGATTACTTTCAATTACTTTTGGATGACTCCAATACCAAATATGCTAATAAAAGACAAAATGAACTAAATATGAATACAATTACTAATTTTTTTGCAGGCTTGGGGAGTAACAGAATACATGGAACGGCAAAAATGATGTTGGCAAGCTGTTTGGATTTATTTTCATTTTGTTTCTGTCGCAATTTATGTTCGTTTTGCCGGAGATCAAAGGGATCAAAGCCAGGATAGAAAGCTTACCACGTGTTGTGAGTCATCATTGTATTCATATTTACTTTCTTTTGTCTTTTATTAGCATATTTGGTAGAAATATGAGACATACATTTTCAGTGGAACCTCAGTTCTCGACCCAAAAAAGGGTTCCAGAACCCTGTTCGAAAACCGATTTGTTCGATCACCGAAATCATTTTTCCCATTAAAAATAATGTAAATCGTTTTGATCCGTTCCAACACCGTGAATGTTTACCTTGAATGTTTAACGTAAACATAAAGCTAACCCAGGCTAATCGTACGTTCGCGTTATCGTAATCTTCCGTACGAAAGATTACGCTAACATGAACGTGTAAAAATAAAAAAATAGGTCGTTTACAAGTCATTTAGCACCCGGGTCTCCACAACATGTGGTGAGCGGTTCATTGGAAAGGGGGCTCCGTTCCAACACCCTGAATGTTGGGCTCCGTTCCAACACCCTGAATGTTTACCTTGAATGTTTAACGTAAACATGAAGCTAACCCCGCTAATCGTACGTCCGCGTAATCGTAATCTTCAGTACGAAAGATTACGCTAACATGAACGTATAAAAAAAAGGGCTAAAACACTTGGTACACCTATATTAAAAGCAAATTCTTCGTGGTTTGCTGTCCTGCCACTGTTGTAATGCCTTCTCAAGGTCCAATTTCAGCAAAGGAATTTCCATAGCTAATTTGTGGTTTTCATTGTCGTTGTGCCGATCCAATGTGCTTTTCTGAAAGTTCGTATTGCGAAATAATTTATGCGATCCAGTTTTTTGTCACGCTGGGTGCACGCATCACAGAACATGTAGCCTCCATTATCATCCTCCTCATAGCGTCACCAGGAATATAATTGAGTCTATTTTAGGAGAAAAGTCCTTTTTTTGCTAGCAGTATTCTTTTGTTTATCTTTTGTCAAATCGTTCGTGGTCTTCTTAAGAATTTATCCGCCATTTTTTCGTGCCGGAATTATTTCTGTTGTTACTACTTTCTGTTGTTTTGCACCTAACACCCACTGTTTCTACGGAGGCATACTTCTCTTTCACTCGACAACCGCCACAACAATGACGTCATCTCGAAGAAACGAGATCTTGTTTGCCGAGATCGGCGCGAGACCAAAACAACAATGGCGGATCTGCCTGCCGAAAAGTTTGGAGTGCGATAAATGTTTGTTATAAAAAAAAGTAATCGGGTAATAATGACAATTTGGTGTCAAAAAAAGTTGATTTGACACAATGCGTCCCCAGCAAAAATAATGCGTCTAGGACGCAGGGACGCGGGCAAACCAGAACACTGAACTAGACATCCGATTTTTACCAAAATATTGGCATAATCCCCCCTCTTTTTTTGATAGGGAACGTATCAGAAACTCACTCTGCGGGAAGCGCGGCGGGTTGTCATTTACGTCTGTGATCACGATGGTTACCGTGGTGGAGCCGGAGAGACCGCCCATTTGCCCTGCCATGTCAGTCGCCTTGACGACCAGCTCGTAACGATCCTGCGTCTCCCGGTCCAGATCTGCCACCGCTGTCATTATGATCCCTAATGATATACCGGATGGGAGGCAGGGGGTTTGGATGGGGGGTGAAACAGAAAATACATTGAATAATTATACGTTTTGTTACTTATCACATTTAGCTTTTATGATAATAACCTACTCATTCATGTCAGGAAGCAGTGTATAACACAGTATAATATACCCCATTCCAGCTCAACGTTAGTACTTTAGTCATTCATTTACATTAAAGCACAGCTGCTTGAAGACAAACAAAGTACCAGAAGCAGGGTTGGGTAAGGTTACTTTAACTTGATTACTTTCATTTACTTTTGGATTACTCCAATACCAAATATGCTAATAAAAGACAAAAGAAACTAAATATGAATAAAATGACTACATTTTGTGCAGGCTTAGGGAGTAACGGAATACATGGAACGGCAAAAATGATGTTGGCAAGCTGTTCGGATTTATTTTCATTTTGTTTCTGGCGCAATTTATGTTAGTTTTGCCGGAGAACAGAGAGATCAAAGCCAGGAGAGAAAGCTTACCACGTGTTGTGAGTCATCATTTTATTCATATTTAGTTTCTTTTGTGTTTTATTAGCATATTTGGTATTGGAGTAATCCAAAATTAATTGAAAGTAATCCAGTTAAAGTAACCCTACCCAACCCTGACCAGAAGAATGAGGCAACACCAGAGTCATTCACATATTTTCAAAGAAGTTAAAGTTATAAAACCTCAAAATGGGTGTGTTAGGGGAAAAACTATAAATTCAAATGTAGCGTTTAACAAATTGTTCGAATTGGTTATCTCACTCCATTAATCAAACGCAAACTTTATTCTCCTAACAATGCATGTTCTTTTCTTAATTTTAGGGGAACATATTGACAAGAGACAGGCATTTTCACACGGGGGCAGATTCATTTTCTTAAAGAATTTATTAAGCCGAATTATTGTCAAATTAGTCTAATTAGTTTTAGTCGAGCATCCAATCTCTACTCTATGCTCCCGTCTGTCTTTTCCGTCTTCTGTCTTTTTGACACGTCTGCCAAATGTATTTTTCGTTTGTTCAAGTTATGGAGCATTTTTTGTCAATCTTTGAAAAGACAAAAAGTCGGAACGGCCTTACAAACTCATTGCCCTTCTTGGAGGAAAGCAGACTGAGTGTCCAGCTGCTTTACGTTGCAGTGGTAATCTAATTCCTGTGCTCGCCTGGGGATCATCCACAACAGAATCTATTGATGCATTTCTCTGCTTCAGTGTGCCGTCTCGCTCCCCGGGGGGCGCTGCGCCCGGTCGGGAACACAACTCAATGATTCAAGTCACAGTTAGCCCTTGACTTTGTCTTAGGAGCACTAGGAAAGCAGTACATGTAGCAATGCAGTTAAGGGGATGACATGATCCCCTTGCGCCGCTCGCCTTCCCCACTCCTCAAATGCCAGAGGGGACGCCTGGAAATCCAGATAGAATCGAAGTTGAAGCCCTCATCAACATAATGCTGGAGCGACTTCATGGAGATGAGGATTTTATTCATGGAAGCAGTCAGTTTAGCATGTGTGATCCACATTCCGCAGCCTTCTGAGCCGTTGAAATATTCTCCCAATTTTACCGGTTGTGACCGCGCACACCGACTGTGAAATAAGCCCTCAGTATGCATAATATTAATTTGATATAACAGATACAGAACACATTCTAATATTTTGTGAGGGTTTTTTTTCCCTTCCTTCTCAGTAGACAGAGGGAATGTGAGTCTGATAACTGTTTTGAAAAGGTTTACTTATTTATTAGTGCATACTTTATTAGTGCAAACCACCTGCACTTGAACACCACCAAGAACAGGGAAATGGTGGTGGACTTCAGGAGAACTAGAACTCACCCAGTTCCTGTAACCATCAAAGAAGAATAAGTAGAATTTGTCCAGACCTACAAATACCTGGGTGTGCAGCTAGACAATAAACAGGACTGGACTGCCAACACAGAAGCTCTATGTAGGAAAGGTCAAAGCCGACTTTACTTCCTCAGAAGGTTGGCGCCCTTCAACATCTGCAAAAAGCTCCTGAAAATATTCTATGAGACTGTTGTGCCAAGCGCCCTCTTCTATGAGGCAGCGTGTTGGGGAGGCAGCGTCAAGAAGAAGGATGCCTCTCGTCTCAATAAACTGGTGGGAAAAGCGAGCTCTGTTGTAAGCACAGAGCTGGACAGCCTGACAACAGTAGCTGAGAGACGGGCACTGGAAAAGCTGTCCAGTGCCCGTCTAGATAGATAGATAGATAGATAGATAGATAGATAGATAGATAGATAGATAGATAGATAGATAGATGTCTAGATAGATATATAGATGTCTAGATCAATAGATAGATGTCTAGATTGATAGATATATAGATATATAGATGTCTAGATAGATAGATAGATGTCTAGATAGATAGATAGATGTCTAGATAGATAGACATATAGATGTCTAGATAGATAGATAGATATATGTATGTCTAGATAGATAGATAGATATATGTAATACTAGATAGATAGACATATAGATAGATAGATAGATAGATAGATAGATAGATAGATAAATAGATAGATAGATAGATAGATAGATAGATAGATAGATAGATAGATAGATAGATAGATAGATAGATAGATAGATAGATAGATAGATGTCTAGATAGATGTCTAGACAGATAGATAGATGTCTAGATAGATATATAGATGTCTAGATCTATAGATAGATGTCTAGATCGATAGTTATATAGATATATAGATGTCTAGATAGATAGATAGATGTCTAGATAGATAGATAGATGTCTAGATAGATAGACATATAGATGTCTAGATAGATAGATAGATATATGTATGTCTAGATAGATAGATAGATATATGTATGTCTAGATAGATAGACATATAGATAGATAGATAGATAGATAGATAGATAGATAGATAGATAGATAGATAGATAGATAGATAGATAGATAGATAGATAGATAGATAGATAGATAGATAGATAGATAGATAGATAGATAGATAGATAGATAGATAGATAGATAGATAGATAGATAGATAGATAGATAGATAGATAGATAGATAGATGTCTAGATAGATGTCTAGATAGATGTCTAGATAGATAGATAGATAGATAGATAGATAGATAGATAGATAGATAGATGTCTAGACAGATAGATAGATGTCTAGATAGATATATAGATGTCTAGATCAATAGATAGATGTCTAGATCGATAGTTATATAGATATATAGATGTCTAGATAGATATATAGATGTCTAGATAGATAGATAGATGTCTAGATAGATAGATAGATGTCTAGATAGATAGACATATAGATGTCTAGATAGATAGATAGATATATGTATGTCTAGATAGATAGATAGATATATGTATGTCTAGATAGATAGACATATAGATAGATAGATAGATAGATAGATAGATAGATAGATAGATAGATAGATAGATAGATAGATAGATAGATAGATAGATAGATAGATAGATAGATAGATAGATCGATCGATAGATAGATAGATAGATAGATAGATAGATAGATAGATAGATAGATAGATAGATAGATAGATAGATAGATAGATAGATAGATATATATGTCTAGATAGATAGATAAATAGATAGAGTATGTGTCCTGCTGTGTGCACTAGACCACAACATTGGATTTGTAGAGGTGTCCGTAAATAAGTAATACCTTTTTTGGACAATTCATTTTTCCAAGCAACCCTAAAGCATTTCTGCAAAAAAAAGTTCAATGAAGAAAAACAAAACAAACACACCAACACACAGCTGATTTTAAATCACTTTTAAACTTAGCATTCTTCGGTTTTGCCTATCGGACTCTTCAACCGAGTTGACCTAGAAAAAGTATACAGAGCCGAATTGCAGTTGTGTTGTCAGTTTAAATGAAAGTGCCTCGCACGCTCCTTGTTTTGCCCTTCTTCGTTGGTGCCTATTAGGCTCACCATCCCGCGTATGAAATGCAGAGTGAGTCGAGCAAAGAGAACTGAGGTCTTGGGGTAGGTGCGGGATTGAACAAGCCGGTCAGGGAACGGCTCCACCATGACAGAGCCATTTATCATCCAGGTACTCAGGTTGGCTACATCAAACGGGTTACCATATAAAAGGTAATAGTTAAAAGTTCTGTGCTTTTCCCAGAGGGAAGTGAGGTAGCAATTCTTCGGGAGTGTACCTCAAGGGAGTAAAATTGTTAAAGATATAATTTGTTAGCAGCAGGGTTGGGTACTTTTGGATTACTCCAATAACAAATATGCTAATAAAAGAAAAAATGAACTAAATATGAATAAAATGACTAAATTTTGTGCAGGCTTGGGGAGTAACGGAACGGCAAAAAGCTGTTTGGATTGATTTTCATTTTGTTTCCGTCGCATTTTATGTTAGTTTTGCCGGAGATCAAAGAGATCAAAGCCAGGAGAGAAAGCTTACCACGTGTTGTGAGTCATCATTTTATTCATATTTAGTTTCTTTTGTCTTTATTAGCATATTTGGTATTGGAGTCATCCAAAAGTAATTGAAAATAATCCAGTTAAAGTAACCCTACCCAACCCTGGTTAGCAGTTTAAGTGATGTCATTTTTTCAATGGGTGCTGGGTCGTTTGATGTGACCTTAAAACGTTGATTTTTCAATGTTTTCCCCATTAAGTTTGGGTTGACATAACTCCATTTACCGTAAATTCCGGACTATGAGGCGCATCTGATTATAAGCCGCACCCCCGACATTTCGGGTGGAAAACGGATTTATTACATACACAAGCCGCACCGGTATATTAGCCGCATGCATCCACATTGAGAACAGAAGTCCTTTTTAACTGAACAATTTTAAAGGGGACAACCTGTAAAGACTTGTTGTTCAAGGGGCCGAGACACTTGCTCTCAGCCACGCATCGGCCCGGTATTGCAGTACGTCCGGGAACGGTGCATTCGCACTGATTGCTGCATGGCTCTGTGGCTAGGACCTTGACTCGGCCTCTTGGCTGGGAGCAAGTGTCTCGGCCCCTTGGCTTTGTAGCGTATTATGATTTGACCGATAACGGATAATGGATAATTGATAAAGAATATAGAACAATAAACCTAACAAAATTCCCTCCTCACGGTAAACCGTCCTCGTCTTACTCGTCATTATTGACGTCTCCAAGGGCGTCTTCCTCACATTTGAAACGAACCTCTGTCCTATGTCATACGGACAATTCGATCATAATCCAAGAGGATGCAGTTTACCTCGGTGCACAATTCCACCGGTCTAAATTTTACCTTTTGTACTCGAGCTGAACATTTGGGAAAAAAGTAGCGGCTTATAGTCCGGAATTTATGGTAGTTCAAAGAGCCCTTATGATTTATTTTCCACTGCGTCTGGTTTAATCTCATCTTTCGCAAAGCTGTTAAAGGCGCAACACATTGAGTTGGTGGAACGGGAAGTGGGGGGTGTACTGGAGAGTGACATCACGCTTGTTTCTGCGGGTCTTTTTTTTTAATTAGTTCTTAGTTTTATTAGAGAGATGCACAGTTTATATACTTTTGTTTAAATAACATATTGTCACATGCTCTGAATGCCCTGGATTGCATTTTTTGAAGTCTTCACCATCTGTAGAAAAAAAATAAAGCCTCAATTCTATGTCCCCCTGTGGTCTAGATCCTACTTTGGTGGTTTAACTGATGGCGCTACAGTTACAAGGACGATTGTAAACAGAAAGGGCTTTAACTGGATATGCCATATGCACACGATTTCTTCACAATTTCATGGTCAAATTTAAATACTTTGAAAATATTTTCAAAGTGAATTTTTCAATTTAATGTCATTTGCAGATCCACAAATATATATGTGATTGTCATTTTTAATCTTCCGTGTGCATTAACCAGAACATCTCATCTCATCTCATTAGCTGCACCGCTTATCCTCACTAGGGTCACGGGGATGCTGGAGCCCATCGGGCAGTGGGCAGGGGACACCCTGAGCTGGTTCCCAGCCAATCGCAGGGCACAGAGGGACAGACAACTCGCTCGTTCGTTCACACCTAGGGACAATTTGGACCGGCCAATTCACCTGAAATGCATGTCTTTGGAATGTGGGAGAAAACGGGATTGCCCGGAGGAAACCCACGCAAGCACGGGGAGAACATACAAACTCTGCACAGTAAGTACGGTAGCTGGATTTGAACCCACACAGGAGGTTCACAAGACCTTAGAACTGTGCCGCGCACGCGCTAACCACTGCGACACCGTGCTGCCTTAACCAGAACATATGATATATAAATGTATATCTGAAAAATACATATGTAGCTCGCATTTTCATTTGCAGGATGTTCTTTCCATTACAATTTTCCACTGGAAAACACTACTTAAATCATGAAGATCAATAATTGATATATACTCATTGCACTAATACACAACTATTAGTGCACAGTTTAAGTGTAAGCTGCGCCTGTCCTCCTGGGCGTGACCCGTAGGGGGCGATGACGCTCTATCGGACAATGTGATACAGACTAATGCCAAAGGTAATGGCAAAGCGAAGCCACCAGAGCGCTGTGTTGGTGGCATTCATGAGTAGAGTGTTGAGAAACACGGCAACTATTTCAATGAATTACAAGCACTTCACTCCAAATTAGTGCATTTTTCAATCTTCAAATACACACCAATCATTTTTTGGGGTCAAAAAAAAAACTTTGTTATGCACAAAAAATAATACGGCATAATATGAAATCGTTGCGGACTACTGTTTTAGACCTCATGCTTCGATGTTGCCAAATAAACTAATGATCATGTCTAAGGCCTTTGTAAATGATTCCTTGAAAATTAGAGTTTCCATTATAAATCATTGGTGGTTCAGATCAACAAAGTACCGTATTTTCCGCACTATAAGGCGCACCTAAAAGTCTTATTTTTTTTTCAAAAGCTGACCATGCGCCTTATAATACAGTGCGCCTTATATATGGCTCAATATTAAGTCGCAAGGTCTCGCAACTTACGCAACAGCCGCCGACTCGATTTCCCCCCGAACGTGGAGTAGTCCGCGGTGTATGCTGGGATTTATATACTGGCGTTTTATTGGCTAACCAATGTGTCAATCATCATTTGAATCGATCACTATTGGCTGAAGTTATTCGGAGCCTCGAATAGGCTAGAGGGCCGAAACAAACCCTGCAATTGGCCGAAAAAGATGACTGTGAATAGCAAGCTTGCTAAAGTACGCCATAAAGAAACATGTTTCATTAGTCTGTATTTGTAAATATTTTACTCTCCTGGATTTACTTCACTCACGGTTGTAAGAAGACCATGGTTGCGTATCATTATTGAACGTGAGAACTTAGGTGAGCTATGCGGCTTTATATTTTCCCGGTATCTTGTTTTAGAATGATCTTCATGTTGCTGTGATGAGTTGAGTGAATTAAACTCAATTCCAAGTGTTTATTGTCATATGCACAGTAAAGTTGCGAGCGAAAAAGAAAATAGAAACTAAGGAATAGTTGGCATTTCTTGAATCCCAAGACTTTAACCTTCCGAATGATATTTGAAACGATGCTTTTGAGTGACATCGTACGAACACCGCATCGGCACGTGTCTACGACACGTATTTGCTTCTTTGCAAGCTTTGGGAATGTTAAGGGGGTAATAAGTTTGACTGAATGTTCGATGTTACCATTGTAGCGCCTTATAATCCGGTGCGCCTTATCTATGGAAGATATAGGACCAAAAACTATTTTTTGGGGGTGCGCCCTATAACCCGGTGCACCCTATAGTGCGGAAAATACGGTAACTCAAATAATTCAAGCATTTTCAAGGATTTCAAGCACCCATGCAAACCCTGTCATATCAATGGTGCTACAGTTACAGTGACGATATCAAACAGGAAGCGGTTTAGCTTATATGCCATATGCATTTGATAAAGTCTAAACACAAACACACCATCTGCTAAAATGCTCTTCAACTCTGGCACTAATATATATACTTTTATTCCCGATCCATTTGGGATTTTCTTTTCTCAAAATATAATACCCGTGGGCATAGAAAGTGTCTTAGATCACCCCTTAACATAGCAACTGTGACTTCACAGTGTGACTGTAAGGCTTCAGCTGCCAATCTCCTGTGATCTGCTTGTCAAAGGCTGCGGGGCAAGAAATCAATGATATTTAACGTGTTTGCTCAAATGAATCAAAGTCACTTGGGTGAAACTTTAAAGCCTGTCTTGTTTTGGTCAATTGCTTTTATGTTTTTAGCCACAAAAAGTGATAGGGTCAGGGAATTGCAGCAACTGGTCATGAAATATTTTCAGTTAAAGAAAGAAAACAAGCTATGGGGTCATTAGTTACCTGTGTGTCGGCCAACGGTGAAGAACTTCTCTCCATCTAGGACACTGTAGACCACCCTAGCACTGCTGCCATAAGATGGGTCATCGGCGTCCGAAGCCGTGATCTTGAGAACAGACGTCCCTGCAATAACAAATCAAGCACTTTAGTTTCACTGCTCGCACATTCTCAGCGCACAAGAAAATCTAGCCAGCGCACAAAAATCAGGGCTCAAAATGACTCATTAAGAAGTGACTAAGTCAAAGTTACAGTGCATGAAGGTCAAAATACACGGGTTCCCCTGACGTTGTGTCCTAAATGCGGTATGTTGTCGAGTCAAAGGAGAACGAAGTTGAGTAAAGTTAGTAGAGTTTGTCGAGAACCGGCTTCTTCGGCTCGGCTCGCTAGAAGGAACCGGCTCTTTCGGGTCCTCAACGGCTCTTCGGGTTGTTTTTGATTCTTTAATCCCTATATGACCAAATATGATGTAAAATTATGCACACAATGACTTAAAGGGAGGGGGGAATAGAACAAAAAAGAAAAAAATAACAAAATGAAAAAGTAGTGAAAAGCTAAGAAAAAAAAAATAAACAAAAGGAAGAGAAAAAAGAAGGAAACATTTAAAAAAAAAAGCCAGAAAAAAAGAAAAGTAAGAAATGTTCACTAAAAGGAACCGGCTCTTTCAGGTCCTAGACGGCTCTTCAGGTTGTTTTTGCTTCTTTAATTCCAACGTGACCAAATATTATGTAAAATTATGCACAAAATTAATTAAAGGAAGGGGGAATAGAACAAAAAAGAAAATAATACCAAAATGAAAAAGTAGTGAAAAGCTGAGAAAAAAGAAGCAAAAGGAAAAAAAGAAGGACGGATTTAGAAAAAAAGCCACAAAAAAGAAAAGAAAAGAAATGTAAGAAAAAAGTAAATAGAGAAAAAAAAGAAAAAAGTAACAGCTCGGAAAAAATAAACACGATGAGATTCTTTTAAAGGAATTTTTTAAAAAAAGTAGAAAAAAAAACACGGAAAAAAAGAAGAAAAAATTTGTGTTGCATTCAAATAATTTCCAATTATGTCAAGTGAATCTTGTTGCCAACATTGTACTTCCACTAAAAAATGTGATTGAGTACAGTTCTGTATCTTACAAACGACTCAATAAGCCCCCCAAAATGTTAATATTATGCGACAAAATATATCAGGAAATAAAAAGAAATGGATACCTTGTGAAAGAATTGTAAGAACAAATGACGTTTGTAGGCCGTACAACCTTTGGAATAGTACTTGAGTCAATTCATTCAAAAGAGAAAAATAATTTGGCATTGCCGGAAACTCAGCAAAATGTAACGTGATGTCAAGTTTTGGACATGTTTGATCATTAATTATCTTGCCACTCTTGGTATTATGGTTGCTCACTGTTGTTTCAAGCGTTGCTCACCGACTTTGTGTGAACGCTCATACCCGTAAGGAAAATTACAGGGAACATTGGTAGCAATGAGATTCTGTTAAGGACCAGCCAGATAAGTGTGACTCATCAATATGCAAGAACTTTCGCTCATGATTAAAATAAGCTTTTGGTGCGGTGAAGCTACCAATTGTCTTGGTGCTCTCGTTAGCAAAGACGGAATTCCTCAGGATGAAAGAGAACATAAAGTCAATATTATTATTAACATTAAATCAAGATGCACCAGAAGGCCACACTAAAACAATTAAAGATAAGTGCTGGCACTTAGACGAGGAATGAAAACATCCAAACAGTTTTGCAGCAGGACAATTATGTGTCCGTTTGTTTTTGTCTTTTTTCTTTTGTGGGTTCAGTTTGTCTCATCTCTGAAGTACCGCAACATAACACAAATCAACACAGACAATCGAGATGACTTTTCCTGCAGAACATTGATTAAGCTGGGTTGTGCAATGGAAAGGCAGAGCAGGGTTTTCTCAAATCCCCCAGTGAGTAACATACCACTCCTTACATTTACAGAAATAACTATCAGTCTGTCAGGAAACGGAACGGGACTGTCTTGAAACGGGTCGGGAAGCAGGAAGTTGGAACTCATTTGCGTAGACGATCTGTCACTTTAATTGAGAAAGAAAAGTTGTCCGACACACAAACGGACCAAAAACAAAACAAAGCAGGCTCAAATGCAGGCTAAACTACAGACTAGGCATTTAACGGGATTAAACAGAACTTGCAGGAATCTCTTAGAATGTTACACCGAAGTGCAACAACGTCCAACAAGCACAACAAGAATAAACAGGTATCAAACAGGTATCAACAAGTTTTCAACAAGGGTAAACAATGATCTGGGAAAGGGCAGTTCCAAAAGGCGAATTTAAGTACCCATGGGAGTAATCAGGAAAATGCAGGTCAGCCGGTATCAAGGGGCGGGGACAGCTGGGCGCTATGACAACTGTGCAGGACATGACACAGTCTATCTATCTACCCTGGTCATATTCTATTCTATTCTATTCTAAGTTGGACCTACAAAGATGGAACTCCTTCCCTCTCTCTCTGGCGGAAAAGGTACAAAACATACAAACGATCGTGTCACCCATCTACTTATATCTATTTCAATGTCTCTTAGTATTTCTTTCGAGATCCTTTTTGCATCTATTGATAGCATGGTTACAATTTTTTTTGGACTTGCTAACGAGCCAAAGCAATCTAAACTTTACTGCAATGAAACAAGTCAGTGGGCGGGCTGGGTCTACCTAATTTTCATAAACACACATAAAATGACGCTCAGGTTCACTGCATCGTGAACTGAATGGCTAAGTTTGTTTGGAAGCTGATTCTTGATCTACACAGTGAGTGGTATTGTATCAGCCCCTTATTACAAGTTTAACGAAAAATGGAGGCAAAATCGGGCCAAAAAATTCCAGCCCAACCCGACCTGTGTCGCAGGTATATAACCTGAACCCGCCCGAACCCGATGGAGTATCTTGATTCGATAAACGAGCCCGAAATAAAACCGAAGCCTTATTGGCCACCGAAGTAAACACGAAGCTTTGATCCGGCCGTGCGTACTTCAGCGGAAAACTGTGGGTTTAGGCTAAACTACTCATCTTGGGGTTTACTTGGGCTGGGTCCCTTAAATCAAGTGTGCACTGCAAGTGAAACACCTAGATGAACGGTTTGGCGCCTAAGTGCACATCTCAGTAACGTTCAGCGAACGAAAGTGAAACGGAACAAAATGGCACAAAAAATAAAAACAAATTCTGCAGATAAGAAAATGCAAACCTGACATATTTTCCAAAAAGCCGAAAGCAAGTTTGTAAGCTATTGGCAAGAAGTGGAAATGACATCTGGTGTGAGAAAGGTGGAAGGAAGAAGCCACGTCTTTTACCCCAAAACAGAAAAAGAACATCTCTTTGGAATCACGGGTCGGGTTCTAGTCGGGTTTGTGCCCGATCTTACCTCTGCCACTAATAGAGTGGTCGTACACACAATAGAATTATGGTCTCAAACAATGTTCCCTGTCATTTTCCTTAGGGGTCTGAGCGTTCACAAAAGTCGATGAGCAACGCTTGAAACAACAGTGAGCAACAGCAATCCCAAGTGTGGCAACTAAGTCATTATCAAACATGTCCAAAACTTGACATCAAGTTACATTTTGCTGAGTTTCCGGCAATGCAAAATTATTTGAATTGACTCATGTACGATGGCCTACAAACGTCATTTGTTTTTACAATTCTTTCACAATATTTCCTTTTCTTTTTTTTCCTGATATATTTTGTCACATCATATTAACATTTTTGGGGGCTTATTTAGTCGGTTCCATGATACAGAACTGTATTACATTTTTGAGTGGAAGTACAATGTTGGCAACAAGATTAAGTTGACATAATTGGAAATTATTTGAATGCAACACAAACTTTTTCCTCTTTTTCCCTGTTTTTTTTCTCCTTTTTTAAAAATTAATGATTTTAATTTAGTGTTGTTGAACGACCGATTCATCATCATATTAACCCAAACGTTTTCTTTTTCTTTTCCATATTTTTTTGCGATAGTTTTATCTTTTGGGACGGTACCGTGACTAAACAATGGTCTGATAATGAGATAAAACCGAATGCCTATTCCGATGTCATCTAATTCCCTCGTAGTCTATTAATTACACAGTGGCTCTTTTTCACTGTTGCTGTAACTAATATTATCATTTGAATTATTATTAATATTATTGTTATTAATGTTGTTGTTCTTAATATCTCTAACATTATTATTAAGCCGGGCCGCAAGGGTATTGTCAGACTAATATCAGCCTGGTCCGTGGTACAGAAAAGGTTGTAGACCACTGGTCAAAAACAATTTTAACATCTCATCTCATTAGCTGCACCGCTTATCCTCAGTAGGGTCGCGGGGGTGCTGGAGCCCATCCCAGCAATCATCGGGCAGTGGGCAGGGGACACCCTGAACTGGTTGCCAGCCAATCACAGGGCACACAGGGACAGACTCGGTCGCTCATTCACACCTAGGGACAATTTGGACCGGCCAATACACCTGAAATGCATGTCTTTGGAATGTGGGAGGAAACCGGAGGTTCCCGGAGGAAATCCACAAAAGCACGGGGAGAACATGCAAACTCATCAAAGGAAGGCTGGTAGCTGGATTTGAACCCACACAGGAGGTTCCCAAGACCTTAGAACTGTGCCGCACACGCGCTAACCACTGCGCCGCCGCGCTGCCCTCAATTTTAACATATTTAAGTGAAACATACAAACAATGGCTCTTCTTTATGCACAAATTCCCATCTTGAGAATACATCCACATATTCACGTGAAAATAATCCGCCTCAAGGACAAAGTCCCCGCGACTCCGGGTAATTACTGACAGATGGAGGGGTCCAATAAAGGTTAGAGAAGTGGCCTTTTTCGAAGCCCTGTCACGCCATAGCTCAACTGCCAAATGGCTGTATGCTAATGGCGCTAATTAGCAGAGAGTGTCAGAGTACTGTTCACTTCCTGACAATGTCTCAAGCTTGGAGGAGAAATGTGGCGGGTGGAACGTTTGAGGTAGGCGTCGTTTGTTACTCTTTTACAGTTGCTGCTGAACTCTGGGATGTGATTTTGTGCAACTGTTGTTTTCCGTTTTCAAATTGCGTCCAAAAACAGAGAAAAAACAGAAAGTGATTCATTATCAGTATAACAGTTAGTTTATCTTTTCAATTCATTCATCAAATCAGGCGTTCTAAGTGACAAACAGTTCTAATATGTGCTCTTTCTTATGACTTTCAGGTCAACCCAATTACTTCCCACTGTGCCTTTTTCTTTATTTAGTTCAGAATGCCCGACTTACTTCCCACAATGTCTTACTCTTTATCCAGTTCAGAAGCTTGGTTGCTTTGAAAAGACTTAGCGAGCTGGTAATAAAACCTTTTTTTTTGTACCACAAACTAGTAGGCATGGCCAAATAACAACACTTTGGTACCCTGACTAAAAATACCACTTTCATGTGTCGTCCGTATCAATAGTGTAATAGTGGATTGGATACGCCCGACACTGCCGCCATGGCTCTGGATCGCGCTGGCAAGTCAGTATGACTAACACAAAAAAGCTATGATAACAATAGTTTATTTGAGTGTTTCTATGGCAATAATGAGAAAATGTGTAATGGGCACATATCCCCGCAGGATGGCATTATAATGTCATTGTAGTTCAGATCATTTTATGAATTCATAAAAATATAGTATGAAAAATGCAAAGTAAAAACTAAACTGTAACTCTGTTAGCTTGTGGTGTGGCTAGAGAAGCGAATCACATAAATAGATACAAGATTTTAGACTTAAAATCACAGGTGTCAAACAGGCGGCCCGCGGGCCAGATCAGGCCCGCTTAGGGATTGAATCCGGCCCGCGAGACAACACTCGGAGAAGCGCAAGAGAAAAACAAGCTGCAGGTTGAAATATGTCAACTTGATGTTGCCAAAGCCAGGTGCCTCGAACAAAGACACTGTACTCGTATTTCTTTCTTTTTCTCTCTCTCTCTCCCACTCTGTCTCTTTCACTCTCTCTTTTTCTCTGTGTCTTTCAACCTCTTTTGCTCTAACTTTCTTTTTTCTTTTTCTCTTTCTCTCTTCATACCCTTCGCGCTTTCTTTTCTCTTTTCTCTCCTTCTGTCTTTCCATTTCTTTCTTCCTCTCCCTTTCTTTTCCCCCCTCTCCCACGACTTTTTATCTCTTTTGTTTCTCACACTCTCTTCCTCTCTCTCCTTGTCTTTCTTTGTCCCGCCTTCTCTCCTTTTTCCTTCCTCTTTCTCTTATTTCTTTCTCTCTCTTTTTCTTTCTCTTTAATCGGGTACTCCGGCCCCCGACAGAATGTTTATTTTATCGTGTGGCCCCCGAGTTGAAATGAGTTTGACACCCCTGCTTGAAATGAATCATTTTGGGTAGAGTAAAAGAACAGTTTTTTGGGGATTCTCATAATTCGAAAACATCAAAACTACTTAAACTCAGGCACAATTATGCATTCTTCTACCTAATGTTAAAACATTAACGACATCTAAATGGAAAAAACATGAAAGTAATAAGACCCAGGATATGGTGAGTACAGAGAATACAGCACATACAGGTTCTAATTGAGCAAGACCTGAAGAAAATGAGGACTCAGGGAAAATACTCGTGGATAGATCAACTACATAA
Source organism: Urocampus carinirostris (assembly GCF_059441175.1). Taxonomy (NCBI): domain Eukaryota; kingdom Metazoa; phylum Chordata; class Actinopteri; order Syngnathiformes; family Syngnathidae; genus Urocampus; species Urocampus carinirostris. Next base: position 43,889,219 of record NC_142354.1, read on the forward strand.
TTGACGAGGTAAAGGAACAAAACATGAAAAAGAGATGACACAAGAAACATTTCTACACGAGTGACAATAACATGAATGCAATTTAGGCAAACTAGCTGTAACTGAACAAAACTATGAACGTAATAGATAGATAGATAGATAGATAGATAGATAGACACTTTATTCATCCCCGTAGGGAAATTCACACTTCCAGCAGTCTACCCTGTTGTTAATTAACAGATGAACATGATGCCCTAGGGGTGCTTGTAGCGAAGTGGATGACGTCACGCCAGTCCAAAAATTCGACATCCCTGCGGCAGATGGAAAACTTTTCTTTGTGAAAATCCAGGGATACACCACCTCGTGTTAGCAAGTCCGCCTCCTCTCCGATTCTCCCCGGCTTTCGTGTCTCTGTTTAGCGGCGTTGAAGCCGGATTGCTCCGGGTAGCTCCGGGTGGCTACACGTTAGCGTCCGGAATGCTAAACGTGAGCCACGTTTCCGCAAAACACAGCAACTGCGCTCCCTGTGCGCTTCAATGTTTTCCACCAGCACTCGATGATCTTATTTGGTCGTGAGTTCGCATTTACCATGATTACGCATGGTACCGAAGACTTATAACGCCGCTAGCCGCTTCGCTAGCTCCGGCTTTTCCTCCACGATAGGCCCCTTCATCACGCCGGCACGAGAAATCTTCAGGGCAAGGAGTTGAAATTCCTTGAATACACGCATTTCTTGTGCGTTAAAACCCATGTCCATAGGATAGAAGTAATCCATAGTGTAGTTGTCAAAACGGGAAGAAAAAACACCGAAGATAGGAGCCGACAATAAAACAACAGGGCAGCTGCTGGAAAAGGCAGCCGCTCGTGGCAGCGCCGCTTTGATCTTAGAACACGGTAGTGAGGTGCTTCTATGGTCGAGTCCGTGAAGCGTGTGCCGAGTCATTTTAGATGATTGGTTCATGAACCATGAGTTTGAAGCACCCATGTACCACGTTTCAGTTTAGTTTATTCAACCAATAATCTTCACATAAAAATCATCGAAAATTGTCTTGTTGTCTCGGCTCACTGAGAATTTAAAAATTTAACAACATTCAGAATATAAAACGAAAAACAGAAATTACAATTTACAATTATTGAAAATTCGGACAGCACTCGGGTAAAAACTGTTCGTAAACCTTTTAGTACCCTTGAATGACTTCAAGCGTCTACCGCTCCGTAACAGATGAAAATGATCATTACCAGGATGACTCTCATCCTTAAGAATATTTAAGGTGATTGATTCAGGAAATTATTTGCTAGAGGTTTGGATGCAGTTCGAAAAACATGACATGTTCCTGATTCCCCTTAACTTTACCTGTGTCCAAAAACTTTAGAAAACATTTCCACATTGTCCTCACCCAAAAATATTTTTGCATAAATTCCGTGCTCATTCTTTCCTCATCCTGAAAGGTGGATTACCTCACATGCGGTCCCTTCTCAAGGTGTCTTCATTTTCCTCATGCTGAGGTTTTTGAGTTTTTCCTTGCCCTCATGAAGGTTTTAGATCAGGGGATGGTGTAATAAATCTGTAGTTTGCAATAATCTGTGGTCACCTTTGAGACTCTTTGTGATAAAGGGCTATACAAATAAACATGACTTGATACAGCGTGCTCCCTGCTGCAATCCAGGTTTGATTCCCGTGGCATCCAATGTAATTCAACCGTGACTAGTGATATATTCCGACGTATCTATTAATCTATGCACAAATACACTACTTGACCAGTAGCTCAGGAGGTAGAGCGCTCGTCTTGGGGGGATCAAGGGAGCGCTCGTCTTGGGATCAAAGGATCCCAGTTCGAATCCCGGCTCGTCCGTGTTACATGTCAAAGTGTCCTTGGGTAAGACACTGAACCCCTAATACCCCCGATAAGCAGGTTAGCGCCTTACACGGCTGAAAGGCCGCTATTGGGAAATGTGGAGCACATTGTAAAGCGCTTTGGGAAGTCATTGACTTGAAAAGCGCTAAATAAAACGCAGATCATTTCATTGGGGCGGCAGTGGCTCAGGAGGTAGAGAGCTCGTCTTGGGATCAAGAGATCGCAGGTTCGATTCCCAGCTCCTCCGTGTTACATGTTGAAGTGTCCTTGAGTAAGACACTGCACCCCAAATGCCCCCAATAAGCAGGTTACATGGCTGCACGGCCGCTATTGGGAAATGTGAAGCACACTGTACAGCACTTTGGGAAGTCTTGACTTGAAAAGCGCTATATAAATGCAGATCATTTCATTTCATCGTGCATATATTATCTCATCTCATCTCTCATCTCATTAGCCGTACCGCTTATCCTCATTAGGGTCGCGGGGGGGCTGGAGCCCATCCCAGCCATCTTCGGGCAGTGGGCAGGGGACACCCTGAACTGGTTGCCAGCCAGTCGCAGGGCACACGGGGACAGACAACTCATTCGCTCATTCACACCTAGGGACAATTTGGACCGGCCAATTCACCTGAAATGCATGTTTTTGGAATGTGGGAGGAAACCGGAGTGCCCGGAGGAAACCCACGCAAGCACGGGAAGAACATACAAACTCCGCACAGAAAGTCTGGAGCTGGATATAGATCAATCTTGGCTCCAAATAATCCAGAAGGCAAATTGTTGTTTTTGTTGTCGCCTGAAATATATTCATTACATTAAGATCTTTGCAAATGAACCGCAATAGCAGACCTTAAAAGTAGAGCAATTTTTTCCTGTAATTTTCCTTACGGGTCTGAGGGTTCACACAAAGTCGGTGAGCAACGCTTGAAACAACAGTGAGCAATGGCAATCCCAAGTGTGGCAACTAAGTCATTATCAAACATGTCCAAAACTTGACATCAGGTTATTTTGCTGAGTTTCCGGCAATGCACATTTTTTTTACACTTTTGAATGAATTGACTCATGTATTAATGCAAAGGTTGTACGGCCTACAAACGTCATTTGTTTTTACAACAATTATTTCACAAGATTTCCATTTCTTTTTTTTCTTGGTATCTTTTGTCGCGTAATACTAACATTTTTGGGGGCTTATTGAGTCGGTGGCACGATGCAGAACTGTATTTAATCACATTTTTTTAGTGGAAGTACAATGTTGGCAACAAGATTGACTTGGTATAATTGGAAATTATTTGAATGCAACACAAACTTTTTCTTATTTTTCCCTGTTTTTTTCTATTTTTTTAAGTCCTTTAAAAAAATCTCATTGTGTTTATTTTTTCCGAGCTGTTATTTTTTTCTTTTTATTCTCTATTTCCTTATTTTCCTTTGTTTCTTTATTTTCTTTTTTTTTCTGTCTTTTTTCTGAATTTTCCCTTCTATTTTATCTTCCTTTTGTGTCTTTTTTTCTCAGCTTTTCACTACTTTTTCACTTTGGTCATTTTTTCTTTTTTGTTCTATTCCCCCTTCCTTTAAGTCATTTTGTGCATAATTTTACATAATATTTGGTCGTGTAGTGATGAAAAAAGCAAAAATAACCTGAAGAGCCGTTTAGGACCCGAAAGAGCCGGTTCCTTTTAGTGAGCCGAGCCGAAGAAGCCGGTTCTCGAAAAACCCTACTGACTTTACTCAACTTCGTTCTACTTCGACCTTGACTTCAAAATAGCACATTTAGAACACAGCACCAGGGTAACCCGTGTATTTTTACCTTCATGCACTGTAACTTTGACTTAATATGCTTCTTAATTAGCAATTTGGAGCCCTGATTTTTGTGAGCTGGCTAGATTTTCTTGTGCGCGGAAAAGCTCTGGTAGAGCGCAATTGCGCACACACGCAGCTTAGAGGGAACATTGATCTATAGGCAATCCCACTTTGAGCAATTGAGTAAGACATGCATCGTATCTGACTGAAAAGATTAGACAGGAAAGAGGCACTTTTCCGTTGTTATTATTGAGAACCGACAAGGGGTTTTGTTCATTCTGCCCACCTGCTTGGCCAAACTGCGGTGAGTTCAATAAAAGCATTTCCATCAAGTGCATTCATCTCTTATCTTCATTTTCCCCAGGTTAGTTGAGGCTACCCTTCTGCTTGCAATGTCAGATGGCTTGGAAGAACTATATAAATGCAAATGATTCTTTATTGTGCTTGAATTAAAACACAGACGCCAGGCAGCAGGCTTTTATTGAACTCGGATACTTTACATACTTTGAGTGGCTGCCGGTAACATGCTCATGAAGATTTTTTAGCTGATGGGAGGTGAATCAAATAGCCTAATACACTCTTCTTGAGTAAGAATCTTAATTGTTTTTTTCTACCCTATGTTTTTCCCGAGCAGCACGGTGGAGCAGTGGTTAGGGTGTGTGCAGCGCAGCTCTTAGGTCATGGGTTCAAATCCAGGTTTACTACCACATTCCAAAAACATGCATGGCCGATCCAAATTGTCCCTTGGTGTAAATGAGCGAGTGAGTTGTCTGTCTCAGTGTGCCCTGCGATTGTCTGGCAATAGGTTTAGGGTGTCCCCTGCCCACTGCCCAAAGATGGCTGGGATGGGCTCCAGCCCCCCGTGACCCTACTGAGGATGAGCGGCGCAGCTAATGGATGCATGGCTGGATGTTTTTCTTGATCGGACTGCGTACATTCCGTTTTGAACTTATCAGTGTTTCTCAGGTTTGTTTTTCTACAGGGTTTTTCTCAGTAATCATTGTGTATTTACCGTAAATTCCGGACTATAAGCCGCTACTTTTTTCCCTAACTTTCAACCGTGCGGCTTATTCAGTGATGCGGCCAATTTATGTCATTTTTCTAACGGCCGCCAGCGGCGCTCGAGTGTTGCTACCATTAACTGCCCTGTCAAAGCTATATTATTATTATTAAAGCTTTGAAAACTCTCTCAGTGTACCATCTTTCTTTGTAAATATGTGTAACCCATGTATAATATGTATTTGTAGCTATACATTTTTGTAATGTATTTATTTGTATTTATTTTAGACACTTATTCTGATATGTTTTGCGGGTGAACGAAAAATGAGGGGCGGAACAAACCCGGGGTGCCGAGTTTAAGTGGGTACCGCTAAAGGTGAGGGACGGACAAGGAAGAGAAGAAGAGTGGGTAAAAAGTTGGTTAACGAAAAAGAAGTTGCGTGAGTAAATATTTTCATCTGATATATTTTTCCCACCCTTACCTTAGAAAATATACACTTTTTTCCTTGGATTACTTTCAACGGGACCCGTACTCTGCAGTTCTGCATCAAACCTTAAGTACCGATATCATTTTCCTTTCATTTCGCCGGCTGTGATTTTTGGACCGTGGATTAATGAAAGACATTTAGTTTCAATCGCGGGACTTGAAGTCAGGTTTGGGTTAACTTTGTGTTTGTGTTACATGTTTAAATGTGGGCGCATGCGGCTCGTATACAGGTGCGGCTTGTGTATGTACATATTCGGTTTTCCTCTTAAAATGTGGTGGGTGCGGCTTATAATCAGGTGCGCTCTATAGTCCGGAATTTACGGTATTAACAAAGTGGAGTGCTTCAACATATATATTGTTTTTACTTTAGCATAACTCATTAAAGTTATTTTTGTTAAAACACTAAACAAACCAAAGTCAAGTATCAATTATTCACTTTATCTTAAACGATTACATTTTTGTAATTGCAAAAACTAACAAAAATCCAATAAGGAAGGATAAAATAGTTAATCCCACTGATTTTGAGTGCAATTCAAAATAAAAAAATAAAATAAAATGTCTACCGTCATGCTGCTCAAATGATCTTGAATTTAGTTTGTTTATTGTCAAGGGTAATCAGTCACAAAGGTATTTTAACATTGACTCGTTTTTTTATGGTGCCATGTTTACAATTTTAATGTTAATGTTGGGTTCTTTATGGATTTTGAGTGGTTATTATTCTTTCGATTTTTAATTTTCTTTCAATTAATGAATAAACGGATGCGCCAAGTTCTGTTGTTCTTTTTGACAATGACAATAATTATTCTGAAACTAGACCTAAACCTCTGTTTACCAAATATCCACAGGTTTTCAACAATGCCTAAGTTTTGTGTAGTTAAATCTCATCCCATATTGAAACATCTGGAATAGAAAAAATAAAATAAAATACGTGCTATGAAGATGCGATGCCAGAGGCAAATTTCAGGGATCGCCTATAAAAGCCCATGAGACAAATGAAACAGTGTGCATCACCATTGGAGGGAACATTAGAGACTACAGAGAACTGTTGAATTGGATCTCTCAGATATATGATGGAATACTTGAAGTCATTGCTTGGCGTTGTTAAGGAAAAAACTATAATACAAATTTAGCGTTTACCAAATTGTTCGAATTAGTTATCTGACTCCATTTACCAAACGCAAACATTATTCTCCTAACAATGCATGCTCTTTTTTTTTAATTTTAGGGAAAAATAATGACAAGAGACAGGCATTTTCACAAGGGGGTAGATTTTTTTTCTTAAAGTATTAATTAAGTGAATTCCATCGAATTTAGCCGAATTATTGTCGAATTAGTAGTCTTCGTCTAGCCTCCCATCTCTCGTCTCCGATCGGATCCCCCGTCTTTTTTTTCCGTCTTCCGTCTTTTTGACACGTCGGGGCATCGGCCACCCCACATATGGCGTGCTGACTCCTTCCTTCCATGAGCCTCAAACTTCGCCGAAGGGCGTCGCGGATGTTTGTCCTTGTGCGTCTGGCGTTCTCCCGTCAGCAATCACAGGAATTATTTTATCAAAAGAAGTCTGATGCATTCCAGACAGCCTAACCTTCTTATGTACCTTGAAGAAAAACGGTCAGTGAATCTCTCTACTGCATCAAACTGAGTGCATGTACTTATTTTGTAGTTAATTCTATAATATCCGTTATAGTCAAATGTATGAAATCGTTGAGCGTCTTAAAATCAAAAAGCACTGTTGCACACATTATCCAGTTTGAACCAGTTAAGACCATTCTGTTATATCCTGCACGGTTGTCATGGCGCCCAGCTGGCCCCGCCCCTTGACACCGGGTGACCTGCATTCCCAGATTACTACTTGTCTTTCTTAATTAAAGTGACAGATCGTCTACGCAAATGAGTTCCAACTTCCTGCTTCCCGACCCGCTTCGTGACACATTCAGTCTTGCATCGACACATGGAAGAGGCCATCATCTACAGGGTTGGGTAAGGTTACTTTAACTTGATTACTTTCAATTACTTTTGGATTACTCCAATACCAAATATGCTAATAAAAGACAAAATAAACTAAAAATGAATAAAATGACTCAATTTTGTGCAGGCTTGGGGAGTAACGGAGTACATGGAACGGCAAAAATGATGGTAGCAAGCTGTTTGGATTTATTTTCATTTTGTTTCTGTCGCATTTTATGTTAGTTTTGCCGGAGATCAAAGAGATCAAAGCCAGGAGAGAAAGCTTACCACGTGTTGTGTGTCATCATTTTATTCATCTCATCTCATCAGCTGCACCGCTTATCCTCAGTAGGGTCGCGGGGATGCTGGAGCCCATCCCAGCAATCATCGGGCAGTGGGTAGGGGACACCCTGGACTGGTTGCCAGCGAATCGGAGGGCACACGGGGACAGACAACTCACTCGCTGAGTCACACCTAGGGACAATTTGGACCGGCCAATTCACCTGAAATGCATGTTTTTGGAATGTGGGAGGAAACCGGAGTGCCCGGAGGAAACCCACGCAAGCACGGGGAGAACATACAAACTCCGCACAGTAAGGCCGGGAGCTGGATTTGAACCCACTCAGGAGGTTCCCACGACCTCAGAACTGTGCCGCACACGCGCTAACCACTGCGCCGCCGTGCTGCCCCCATTGTATTCATATTCAGTTTATTTTTCCTTTTATTAGCATATTTGGTATTGGAGTCATCCAAAAGTCATTGAAAGTAATCCAGTTAAAGTAACCTCCCCAACCCTGCATTTCATGTTAGTTTTGCCGGAGATTAAAGAGATCAAAGCCAGGAGAGAAAGCTTACCACGTGTTGTGTGTCATCATTCTATTCATATTTAGTTTATTTTGTCTTTTATTAGCAGATTTGGTATTGGAGTCATCCAAAATTAATTGAAAGTAATCCAGTTAAGGCAACCCTACCCAACCCTGGTCATCTATCTTACAACAATAACGGGGAAAAAAAAACAAGTTTGGTTTGTCACTTCCTAGAAAGCTCTTAGTTTTCCATCTAAAGGCGAAAGCAACACAGACCATCAGCAGTCACTTGGACACACCATTCCAGCTCTGTTTTGAGAGCGATGGTTCAATTACGACAAGGGGCCCGCTGCGAAAGTGTGAGACACGCGGGACTGACGCCTATTTAGGAGGTGGTCTCGTAAAAGAGATTTGTGGCCACCTTAAGCCTCTCGGCCCGCCAACGAGGGGGTCTAACGGCCGCAGTGACGAGTCTCTCGCGGCCTCCGTCGAGCCCGGCTCGACTGCTCGCCCGGTATTATGGATCATTTAGTGAAGTCGTAAAAGCTGAGGTGTTTTCACATGAAAAGTTATTTTATCACCACTTCCGCCATGATTCATCCCTCCCCCGTCCACGCTAATGCCAAGAGAGACAGCAAGCAAGACGGGATAAGGAATAAAGGAGTGGCGGGGGGAACCGACATGTCATAAAGCCAATGGGCCGCATACATTGGATCTTTTTGAGATCTGACGAGGATTTAGAGCAGGGGTGTCAAACTCATTTTAACTCGGGGGCCACACGATAGAACAAATATTCTGTCGGGGGCCGGACTAGTAGATTAACGAGACAGAAAAAGAGGGATAAATAAATAAGAGAAAGAGAGGGAAAAGGAGAGAGGGAGAGAGCGTGAGAAACAAAAGAGATAAAAAGAGAAGTCGTGAGAGAGGGAGGAGGAAAGTGAGAGGAAGAAAGAAATCCAAAGAGAAATAGAAAGACAGAAGGAGAGAAAAGAGAAAATAAAGCGCGAAGGGTAGGAAGAGAGATAGAGAAAAGGAAAAAAGGAAGTTAGAGCAAAAGAGGTTAAAAGACACAGAGAGAGAAAGAGACAGAGCAACAAAGGAAGAGAAAAAGAGAGACACAGAAAGTGAAAGAGACAGAGTGGGAGAAAAGGGGTGAGAGAGAGCGAGAGAGCGAGAGAGAGAGAGAGAGAGAGAGAGAGAGAGAGATACAAGTACAGTGTCTTTGTTCGAGGCACCTGGCTTTGGCAACATCAAGTTGACCTATTTCAACCTGCAGCTTGTTTTTATCTTGCGCTTCTCTGAGTGTTCTCTCGCGGGCCAGATTCAATCCCTTGGCGGGCCTGATCCGGCCCGCGGGCCGCCTGTTCGACACCTGTGATTTAGAGAGATGTTTCATCCCTCCTGACAAAGGTGGTAAATCCAATTTTGGGTAGCCTTTAAACTCATGACTTATAATAGATCGAATCGGGATATGTTTGATTTGTTGGGTTGACATTATTTTGCACAGATGAGATAAATCTCAAGTCTGGTGTGAGAGAAAATGCTTTGTCAAGGTATCATTAGGAGGTGGAACAAAAATATGAACGTGATTTCTGCACTTTGAGGCGCACTGGATCATATGAAGTACCCCAAAAAATAGTCTTGTCATATTTTTCCAGGTTTGGTGCACTGAACTAACAGGGGCATGGAAATAAAACTAAAGTAAGACTTACCGTATTTTCCGCACTATAAGGCGCACCTAAAAGCCTTTATTTTTTTCACAAGCTGACCATGTGTCTTATAATACAGTGCGCCTTATATATGGATCAATATTAAGTCGCAAAGTCTTGCAACTAAGGCAAGCAGCCGCCGAATCGATTTCCCCCCGAAGGCGAAGATGTCCGCAATGTATGCTGGGATTTATATACCGGCGTTTCATTTCCTAACCAATGTGTCAATCATCATTTGAATCAGTCACTATTGGCTAAAGTTATTCGGAGGTAAAGGGGGCGGATCCTTTTTATCATTTACAGGCTCGCGTAGGCTAAAGGGGCGAAACAAAGCCTGCAATTGGCCGAAAAAGATGAATGTGAATCACACGTTGGGTTGCACTACGGCATAGAGAAAACATTTTTTACTATTCTGTATTTGTAAATATTTTACACGGTTGGATTTACTACACTCACGGTTGTAAGAAGACCATGGTTACGTATCATTATTGAACGTGATGGCTGCAAGAGAACTTAGGTGAGCTATGTGGCTTTATATTTTCCCGGTATCTTGATGTTTCTGTGATGAGTCTATTTTGAAACTAAATTCAATTCATAGTGTTTATTGTCATATGCACAGTAAAGAACCCCGTTTCCCTGCACAATAAAATTCTTACTTTGCTGTCCACACAGTTACCAGCGAAAAATAAAATAGAAACTAAGAAATGTTTAGCGTTTTTCGAACCCCAAGACTTTAACCTTCCGAATGATATTTGGAACGATGCATTTGAGTGATTGGTGACATCGTACAGACACTGTTTCCGTGCATGTCTGAGACACGTATTTGCTTCTTTGCAAGCTTTGGGAATGTTAAGGGGGTAATAAGTTGGACTGAACTATCTGACTGTTTTGTCGACGTTCCCATTGTAGCGCCTTATAATCCGGTGCGCCTTATGTTTGGACAATATAGGGCCAAAAACTATTTTTGGGGGGTGCGCCTTATATACCTTATACATGTGTGTATAGTTCAATAATTGATCATTCGAAACATGTTGCCACGTTCACCAAATCTCAAATAGCTAAATAAGCCTCACGTGAATGTGCTATTTATTTATGTATTTTTACAAAATGTTTATCTTTAATTTCTATTGAAATATTGTGTAAATGTGTAAACATATAAGATGTTGTAAACCTTTTGGATAAAAGGGATAAAACATGCAATTCTTTATTAATTGTGGTCAGTTAATACAATCTGTTCAAATTCAATTCAGACATCATGTGGTCTTTTTAAGTCATTACAGATATATGGAACTAAATTATTGCTATTTGTTTATTGCCAACCATTCTCAGAAAATTCCCTACATGTCAAAATATGTGTGGTAGTTTGCGCTTGTTAGTCGTTTGGGCTAGTCTGCTGATAATGTCAATGATGTTTTATATCTGAATAATAAATGTGCCAATTTGATTGCCCAATAGTGACAATCGTGTATTACTTTGTGAACATAATGCAAGTGCACACTGAATGTAAATAAACTAAACAGGATATAGATAGATAGACAGATAGACAGATAGCCAGATAGATAGATAGATAGATAGATAGATAGATAGATAGATGGATGTCTAGATGTCTAAATAGATAGATAGATAGATAGATGGATGTCTAGATGTCTAAATAGATAGATAGATAGATAGATAGATAGATATATGGATACTTTATTCATCCCCGAAGGGAAATTCACATTTGTGCAGTATTGTAGAATTGTACACGATGTATAAGTTATGGACCCAAATTAAAATAGGCAATAAAGCAAATTTGCAATTAGTAAAGCATTAAGTAGTAGAGTACAACTGCACTTTGTGGGAAATGTTATGATTATGTTGAATACAACATAAAACCCAATTAGTCAAATTAAATTACTTAGAAACCAATTGCTTCAAAACTACCGTAATTTCTGGACTATAAAAACCGCGATTTGGCCAGAAATTTGGAAGTGTGCCTTAACACCCGGTGCACCTTATATACTGCAGAATACGTTGGATACGAGTGGTAATACATACAGTAAATATAGGAAATTATTCAACAATGTTTTGTGGTCGGATTGTATTTGTGCGACAACCTTATTTGTGTAGACAACTGGGGGCGGCAGTAGCTCAGGAGGTAGAGCGCTCGTCTTGGGATCAAGGGATCCCTGTTCGAATCCCGGCTCGTCCGTGTTACATGTCAAAGTGTCCTTGGGTAAGACACTGAACCCCTAATACCCCCAATAAGCAGGTTAGCGCCAAAAAAAGTGTATGCAAAGTGAATCGAGATACTGGCGGTGAAAGCATCGGCACCTGAGCATTAGTTTTCCATTTACCACTGGTTATATCCAGGGTTGGGTAGGGTTACTTTAACTTGATTACCTTCAATTACTTTTGGATTACTCCAATACCAAATATGCTAATAAAAGACATAAGAAACTAAATATGGATAAAATGATAACTCACAACACCTGGTAAGCTTTCTCTCCTGGCTTTGATCTCTTTGATCTCCGGCAAAACGAACATAAAATGCGACAGAAACAAAATGAAAATAAATCCAAACATCATTTTTGCCGTTCCGTGCATTCCGTTACTCCCTAAGCCTGCACAAAATTGAGTCATTGTATTAATATTTTGTTTAATTTCTCTTTTATTATCATATTTGGTATTAGAGTCATCAGTAATTAAAAGTAATCAAGTTAAAGTAACCCTACCCAACCCTGGTGATATCATACTTGTATTACCAGTGGTACAGGTAAGGTGTGATAAGGATTTAGAGTTTATTGCATTATCTAATCATAAAGATTTGCAAACTCCATTATGATAAGTTCAATAGTGTCTCCAGTTTCTCACCAATCAATGCGAGAGAACGGAGAGAACAGAAACCCTTTCAACCAAAATATTTACAAGCTATTTTACGCACGCATACATATTACCATATTTCCACGACCAAAAGGCGCTAAAAGTCTCTGATTTTCTTTAAATTGTGTGGCGCTCTATTGTGCAGTACATCCTGTGCAGGGTTGGGTAGGGTTACTTTGACTTGATTACTTTCAATTACTTTTGGATTATTCCAATACCAAATATGCTAATAAAAGACAAAAGAAACTAAATATGAATAAAATTATGACTCACAACATGTGGTAAGCTTTCTCTCCTGGCTTTGATCTCTGGCAAAACGAACATCAAATGCGACAGAAACAAAATGAAAATAAATCCAAACAGCTTGCCAACATCATTTTTGCCATTCCATGTATTCCGTTACTCCCCAAGCCTGCACAAAATGTATTAATTTTCAGGCGGAGATAAGCTGTTTATCATGGAGGAACTCGGCGACGCGACGTAAGTATATTCTCTTCTGTCACATTTCATCTCAAGTTTGACTTCATTATACCAAAAACAAGTGTTTTTTTGTACTACCTAAACACGGCTAATTGTGTGTGTTTTCGTGTATTTGTTGTAAAAGCCGTTCGATGCCGCTAGCTAAAGTATTTTTTTATTGTCAGAAGGTAGCTCTTTCACTTTCATTCAAATGAACACAGACCATTTTTTTGAACTGTTGTTTCCCAAAACGCTTCACAAACACTCATCAAATATCACATTTTCACAGTTTTTATTTTCAATATGGAACCGGTAGTGTTAACAAGCGAAATAAGCTGCGATGGCTGCATGTGGTTGAGAGCGGTTAATACAGTCATACTGAATGGTTCGTAGTGGTTTCGCCGCAGTCCTATTCCGTGTAATTGGATGATGTAAGACATGGCTACACTTGTGGGTCATGTTTTGGTACATTCAGTTCCAGTGTGAAGAGTTCTGGATGAGTCACCCAATAACTCCTTGCCATCATGCCAGCGATCACTTCGGTTTAATGGCGGGGGGGTATAATGTATACCTGTATACGTTTTTTTTAAGCATTTTTGAAGGGGCGCCACTACTTCGCCGATTTTCAGTTTTCGCGGGTGGTCTCGGTCCCCATTAACCGCGGTAACCGAGGGATTACTGTATTACAGTGGAACCTCGGTTTTCGAACGCCTCTCAGTTCGAACAAATCGGTTCTCGACCAAAAATTTCAAGAAATTCTTGCTTCGCTTTTCGTTCAAAGAACCGGAGTTCGAACGCCGGTACGCTAGGGGCGATGCTGAGCGTCGTACGAGTGTAGATTGCCCCCACCCCTCGTGAAGAACTGTTGTCACGGCAACGCGCACTCCTTCTCTGCTTTCGTTTTTCAAAAGCAGTGAAGGGAGTGTTTTAACTCCTAATTATGCCTCGGAAGAAGGTCGGTGCAAGCAGCAAAGTTGCTACAGGTGAAAAAAGAGGAGTAGTGCGTACAACTATTGCATTTAAGAAAAATATAATAGCAAAATATGAAGAAGGTGTGCGAGTTTCCCTTCTTTCAGGAATACAGCATGGCTTCTGCAGACAACCGCCAAGGTAAGAAATCCTACTCATAATTATTTTCTTTATCCTTTAACCGCTCACCACTCGTTGTGGAGACCCGGGTGTTAAATGACGTGTAAACGACCTGATTTTTTTATTTTTACACGCTCATGTTAGCGTAATCTTTCGTACGGAAGATTACGCTAACGCAAACGTACGATTAGCCTGGGTTAGCTTCATGTTTACTTTCGTGGTAAAGATTTAGGGTGTTGGAACGGATTAAAACAATTTTACATTACTTTTAATGGGAAAAAATGACTTTGGTGAGCGTACAAATCGGTTTTCGTACAAAGAAATGGAACGGATTATGGTCGAGAACCGAGGTTCCACTGTACCGATATGTTAAAAAATGCCATCTTTGGGTGTGCGCCTTATAAGTAAAGAATCCAGCGTTTGGGGCCAGGTGCTAATCCTTCCCAGCCAAGTAGAAGCAGCTGAGTGTTTGCAGTTGTAATGTTGTCTTTTGCTTGAGTAAGGACGCTTGGCAGAGACTATCGATTGTAAGTCACTGCTGCCTCGGCCTGTCCCATCCATTGTTAGCATGACAACGGATCGGTGCTAATGACGACTGCAGCATTTTGCCATGGGTTATCTTACTATGGCAGAGCAACAGAGGCATGATTAGCCCTTGCATTTTCACATGACATCCAAAGGTGTGAAACTGCTGTAGCTGCCACATTGACTAAATGAAGAAAGGAGCTTTGGATTCAGCCTATAGTTTGATGACACTAAAGAAACATATTTAGATCCGGTAGGGAATGAAACTGTCCTTCAACTTGACCAGGGTTCTTGTTCATAAAACGGTACTTTATATTGTGTAGATATTCTATCTATCTACCTTGGTCATATCCCTCAAGAGGGGTGACCGATAGCAAGACAAACACATACAATAACAAAGAAAATGAAAGGGAAATAAATAACAAAAACACACACAATGTTTTGGACCATGGCCAACCCAATTGCCTAAACACCCAAACAAGTTAGGCACCTCGGCACCCAAGTTGGTCATGCTTTCGTCCCTCCAGATGAAACGGGACACCAGAAAGCGGCCATGTCACTCGGATCAGGGTGACAAAACACACTCTTTTGTTCAACAGCAGGGCCCGACAGCTTTCACTGGTTTACCCCTGCCGCATCATACGGGTGCCCAGCCCATCCTTAAGAACGCGTCCACAATCCCACTATCCTTTCACAAGACCTCTCCACTCCTTTCTATCACCAACAAGATCTCTAGCTTCCATTATATTTAGACCTCTTTCCTGCAGTGCACTCATAACACCATCCATCCACGTCAATGGCGGCCTACCTCTTGGTCTCCTTCCATTGACTTCTGCTCTGTAGATCCTCTTCAACATTCGCTCCTTATCCATCCTCTCCATGTGTCCAAACCAACCGAGTACTCTCTCATCAACACGGTTGCTCAGTTCCACGACTACTCCAGTTCTGTCCGTCACAATTTCATTTCTCAGTCTATCACTCCTAACATAGTCCTCAAACACTTCATCTCAAAAACATTCAATTTTCTTCTTAAATCTGCGTTCAGGCTCCAAGTCTCTCCACCATACAACAAAGTCGGCACAATCACTCTCTCATACAATCCCCTCTTAACATCCATACTCATACTCTTGTTACTCATCTCTCTCCTCAGAGCACCCAAAACCTTGCTTCCTTGATTGTGTAGATACAAATATATGTTTTATTTCTACTATTGACCTTTTTAAAACAATGTCACTATTGGCCGATCATGTTGCTGTACTTTATTTTCCACACCCTTCAGGGCGGATCTGCCTTTTTAATCGAGGTGTCATGATTGCCGAAGTGAAGACACCCGTGGCAATCGTTTGGCGCGCTGGAGCGCCCTCTCTGATTGGCTGACGTTCTCTTCTTAAGCGGTCAGCGTCCAGAGAAGGACGTCAGACCGTACTGTGTGTTTCGCCAGATTACCAAAGACTACTCTCCTGTCTTGATTCCTGCCTTCGGTTCCGACCTGTTTCTGCCCCGCGTTTACATTCTACTGTCCTGCCCTGGCCATCGACCTGCCCGTTAAGACGTATTGATTCTGCCTACCTGCTAGCGACTGACAACCATCGGCTTCCAAAGCCAGCTACTGTCAGCTCAATCCAATAAAGATTCCTTTAAAACGAACGCAATTGAGTCCGAGATTCCATTCTGGGTGGTGACACTAGGAGATTTAATGAAAACAAAGGGCTCAGGACAGGCTTTTGGAACAGGTTGTAATTTCTTATCTGACATTTGGGGTATCTTTCCTGTTCTTGTGAGTTCAACATTCATTAATGTCTTCTCTCCTTATTTTAAATGGAGACTAAATATTAAACATATCTATATAGTACACCCCTGGCTAACATGTTGATTGTAGGGACTAGAGCTTGAAAATATCAATCACTAGATCAATTGATCTTTACTTTGTCAGTAATAACTTTAATGACAGTAAAATGAAGATTTGGTATGAGCAACCATGATACTGGCATAACATATTGCAGAAAGTACATAAAGCATGGTTATGATTATGAGTTTGTTGATACTGTGAAAATACACCTCTGGATCACATGCTTTGAATAACATATTTCTCATTCATATCAAGTGGCTATACGTATATATATATATATATATATATATATATATATATATATATATATATATATATATATATATATATATATATATATACACATATATCTCTCATCTCATCTCATTAGCCGTACCGCTTATCCTCATTATGGTCGCAGCCATCTCCGGGCAGTGGGCAGGGGACACCCTGAACTGGTTGCCAGCCAATCGCATGGCACACAGGGACAGACAACTCATTTGCTCATTCACACCAAGGGACAATTTGGACCGGCCAATTCACCTAAAATGCATGTTTTTGGAACGTGGGAGGAAACCGGAGTGCCCGGAGGAAACCCACGCAAGCACGGGGAGAACATACTACGCACAGGAAGTCTGGAGCTGGATTTGAACCCACGACAGGTTCCCATTACATGAACTGTGCCGCACAAGCGCTAACCACTGCGCCGCCGTGCTGCTACACATATATCATTTATTTTTATTTATTTTTTGTTAAATTGTATTTATTTGTTAAAAAGTTGAAAATATCCAATAAAGTGTGCAAAGCCAAATATATATATATATATATATATATATATATATATATATATATATATATATATATATATATATATATATATATATATATATATATATATATATATATATATATATATATATATATATATATACATAACGGGTGTAACAATAACTTTTATTTTGTTGAAATTCCTGCTGAAATTTGTTGTATAGTTTTTGTGTAAGTGTCCTGAAATGATGAGTCCAACAGTGCCACCTGCTGGTATGGGGTAAGGTTTGGTTTGGCTTTTGATCTTTTGACCTGAAGGCGGATGCCGTTGGCAGTCTACAGCGCGCTGCTAACGGTAAGCCACGATCTTTTGGTGTTCTGCAAAAAGTTAATTGTAAACATTAAAACCACAGCTGACACATCTCTCAACATGCACAGTAATGTGATTGAGGTTGTCAAGCTCTTTGGATTTTTTTTTTCGTTTTGTTCTGTCGCCATTTTTGTTAGTTTTGTCGGACCGTTGCATGTTGTGCTAAAATGCTAATTCCCCTTTTAGAGATCAAAGCCAACAGAGAAGCTTACCACGTGTTGTGTTGTGACTCATTCATTTGCAGGTAAATTGCACTCGTTTTTATACTCGTTATTGTTATTATTTCTATTTTCTTATATATATAAAAAGGAGGATGTTGGTTAACATTCAGTTTAAAGAAAAATATGTTGAATTCATTGTAAACGTAAAAAGCCACTATACGATCTCTTGTTAAAAGTATCTTGTTAAAATGGATGTAAAAATGTATTGTGATGGTTGATATTCTAAAATGTATTTTATGTAAACTGAAAAGAAAGCTCTTTGATATGTTTAGGGCAGTCTACAGCGCGCTGCTAACGTGTTGAAAGCCAGCAGAGGAGCTAACCACGTGTTGTGTGTGACTCATTCATTTGCAGCAACTGTAATAAAAACTTCATCATCCAGTCCAGCGTGAATGTGGAATTTTGGTGGGACGGGTAGACAGCGGTTACATATATTTACCGTAAATTCCAGACTATAAGCCGCTACTTTTTTTCCCAAATGTTCAGCCCTGCGGCTTATTCAGTGAAGCGGCCAATTTCTGTAATTTATCTAACTGCCACCGGCGGCATTCGAGTACAAAAGGTAAGATTTAGACCGGTGGAATAAGTGCACCGAGGTAGACGGCATCCTCTTAGTTTGCGTACGAATTTTCAGTCTGACAAAGGTTCTTTCCGACAATGAGGAAGTCGCCCTTGATGGCGGCAGTTATAAGGAGAAAGATAAGATCGGTTAACCGTAAATTTCGCATTGCGGTATGGCTTTTTTTTAACAGATACACATGAAGCGTTGCGAGCGTGTTATTAGTAGCGTGGTGGTACCTTTCACAGGCACGGGTTGGGATGAAATGTATATTATTATTATTAAAGCTTTGAAAACTCTCTCGGTGTACCGTCTTTCTTTGTAAATATGTGTAACCATGTATAATATGTATTTGCAACTGTTATTTTTGTAATGTATTTATTTTAGATACTTATTCTGATATGTTTTCTATGAGCGAATAAAAAAGAAGGGGCGGAGCAAACACGGGCTGACGGGAAGAGGGGTAAAGCTGAGTTATATGTTATATATGTTTGTTGTTGCAGCGGACAATAGTGGATACCGGTATATATTTTTCCCACCCTTAACATTTTTTTCATTGGATTACTTTCAACGGGACCCGGTGTCGTGATTACCTAAGTGGAGCCACCTGGGTTAATCATCTGGCGCGCTGGAGTGCGCTTCCTGATTGGATGGTGTTCCCCACTTAAGCTGTCAGCGTCCAGAGATGGACGTTCGAGTGCACTCCTCGTATCTCTGAGTGTTACTCCGGACTACAAGGTACCCACGATTTCTCTTGCCTGATTCATGCCTGCCTCTCGTTGCCTGACCTATTTCTGTTACAAGTTTTACGATCTACTCTCCCGCCCCGGCCACCGACTTACCCGCTACGTTGGACCTTACGCTTTTCATCACGGAGCTGCCGTTCCGCCCGAAGAGGCTTTCGACCAGCAAGAGCCGAGGTCCCAAGCCTGTTCCAACGATCCTTGTCAATAAAAACTCTGAAACTGACGCAATTGGATCCGAGTGTCCGTTCTGGTTCATGACACCCGGACTTTTAAGGTCTGCATTAAACTCTTATTGCAGGTATCATTTTCCATTCATGTTGCCGATGATGGTGTTTGGATTGTATACTATATTTATAGTTACAATCGCGGCACCTAGTCAGATTTGGGATAACCTTTTGACTGTTTTAATGTTGGCGCATGCGGCTTATATACAGGTGCGGCTTGTGTAAGGACAGAACTAACAATGCCTCCGAAATGTAATGCGTACGGCTTATAATCAGGTGCGCTCTATAGTCCGGATATTACGGTATATACATGCTTTCCCATAAAACACATAGGTTTGCCATGCACGTATCATGTCCCTGTATGTCTATGGACGAGATGTTGAGGTGAAGAGCTCAAACGTTGCACTTTTTCAGACGTACGGGAGCCCGTAACTAGGCTGCCTTGAGGAAACGCGGCAATATCGCATTTTGGCAATACTTAAAGTGCCGTCGTTTTAAACCCTTTAGAGACCTTGCTCAAGCAGCATAAATATTTGAGCGTTTACTATTGATGGGGAAGAGCAGAGGGAGAAAGAGCTGGCTCCTCTTCAAATATTAATGCCACTTTTCAAAACATAAACATTGGGACGGAATTCCAATTGTAAGCCACCTGCTACAAAGTACTGTGGGAACGATAGTGTTGGTACAAAGATGGAAATGTCTCTTCTGAGAGCGACACTTGCAGGGACAAAAAAAACAAAGTATGTTTGAGGCAACAAAAAGCACTTTATGCCATCACGGCTTTCTCGGTTCCTCGTCTAAAGACTATATTTGGACAAACTCAGCTCGAGGATTGTACAAATAAATTGGGCTCCGTTTCTGTGCAACAGAAAATGTGAAAAAAAAACACAGGGAAGTAGAAATGCTTTAAACCTAACACACGTTTCAAACTCGTGTCCCGCGGACCCAATGTGGCCCAACACCTCATTTGATGTGGCCAGGGTTGGGTAGGGTTACTTTAACTGGATTACTTTCAATTACTTTTGGATTACTCTAATACTAAATATGCTAATAAAAGACAAAATAAACTAAATATGAATACAATGATGACTCACAACACGTGGTAAGCTTTCTATCCTGGCTTTGATCTCTTTGATCTCCGGCAAAACGAACATAAAATGCGACAGAAACAAAATGAAAATAAATCCAAACAGCTTGCCAACATCATTTTTGCCGTTCTGTGTGTTCCGTTACTCCCCAAGCCTGCACAAAATTTAGTCATTTTATTCATATTAATATATTCTCTGTTCCTTTATCTTCTTGGGTTTTTTACCTGACTGTGAATGTGTGAAACTGGAGTATCATGCCCAATTTCGATGTCACAGTATGTTAACACATTTTTTAACAATGACAATAAAGGTATATTCTATTCTATTCTATTCTATTCTATTCTATTCTATTCTATTCATATTTAGTTGTTTTTGTCTTTTAGTAGCATATTTGGTATTAGAGTAATCCAAAAGTAACTGAAAGTAATCCAGTTAAAGTAACCCTACCCTACCCTGGTCAAAAGCAGTACTAAGGTCCAGCAGTAGCAATAGTCACCGGAGTCCATAGTTGACCAGCTCGGTAGCCTAGATGGTAGGGCGCCCGCTCCGAGGCCGGGAGGTCGCTGGTTCAAGCCTCGGCCGAGTCATACCTAAGACTTACAACATTGGTACTCATTGCCTCCCTGCTTGGCGCTCAGCATTAAGGGTTGGAATTGGGGGGTTTGGTCACCTAATGACTCCCAACGCAGGAGTTGGTTCTAAAAACCCGGCGCCGATCGAAGGCGACGAGTCACGTCGATAGCTCCGCGTGACAAAATGATTTCCGGTAGATATCATGTTGATGGTTGATACTGGCTGAATAATAATAAATAGTAGAAGATCATTGGATATCTTAATCAGGGCTGTTTCAGTAGAGCGGTTAGCCAATATATCTAGTGTCCCTACCCAGGTTACTGTTTGTTTAATGGAGGCAAATCATTAATTTGCAGAATTCACAAGATTACTGACACATCTCCTTTTTGCATGAGCATAGATGCATTTTGGCAGGATATGAGAGCGTGTGTGAATCCCAATGAGTGAGCTGAATTTACCTGAAGGCCCACACAAGAGTGACTAGTTAATTGGAGCTGAAGTAGGCCACACTGAAGTGGCTAACTTCACTCAAGCGCAAATCATTGAAAAAAAAAAAAAAAAACCAGATCCAAGTACTGTTTTGATCCATGATTGACCCAATTTGGATCAGAACAATCTTGTTTTTCCCCTAGAGTCTGACAAATCTAATTGTCGAATGAGTCAATGGTTCATAAGCAAGAATGTTTGAGATTGGACCCTTGAGATGTCCCACCTACTTGGACCTGTAATCATTTGCCCCTCAGGACCGTGCCAGATCACAGCCAGATGGCTCAACCTGATGAGATCATAAACACTATTCTTTTTCTTTGTTTGATTGCTCGAGGTGGCTTATCACAGCACCATTGTCATCTGTTAAGTTACCTCCACCCTGATGAATGAGTTTATTGTCAGAAACATCTGCTGAACATTTGCTCAGAATTCCATTCGCTTGGGGGGCAGATTTATCATATTGCTGTTCTTGGCCATGTTGAATATCGGTGTTTGAGTGTCTTTAAAGGACAAACTCTTATTGTTTTGGGGCGGCAGTGGCTCAGGTGGTAGAGCGCTCGTCTTGGGATCAAGAGATCGCAGTTCGAATCCCGGCTCCTCCGTGTTACATGTGGAAGTGTCCTTGGGTAAGACACTGAACCCCTAATACCCCCAATAAGCAGGTTAGCGCCGTACATGGCTGCAAGGCCGCTATTGGGAAATGTGAAGCACATTGTAAAGCGCTTTGGGAAGTCATTGACTTGAAAAGCTCTAAAAAAATGCAGATCATTTCATTTCATTTCATTGTGATTATCCGAACACAACCTTGAACGTTTCATTTAAAACGTAGCCGAAAAAAAACTCACTTGTTGATGTTTTTATACTCAAAATGAAATGCATTTAAGTTTCCCCTCAAATGGCACATTCTTATTTGTATAATACTGAACTCCCCCCCCCCAAAAAAAAAACAAAAAAAAAACAGAAATAACTTGAAACCCCCAAAAAAATGATGATGTTACTAATCCAGTTAGGGTTACTTTAACTGGATTACTTTCAATGACTTTTGGATGACTCCAATACCAAATATGCTAATAAAAGACAAAAAACACTAAATATGAATAAAATGATGACTCAAAGCACGTGATAAGCTTTCTCTCCTGGCTTTGATCTCTTTGATCTCCGGCAAAACAAACATCAAATGCGACAGTAACAAAATGAAAATAAATCCAAACAGCTTGCCAACATCATTTTTTGCCGTTCCATGTATTCCGTTACTCCCCAAGCCTGCACAAAATGTAGTCATTTTATCATATTTAGTTTATTTTGTCTTTTATTAGCATATTTGGTGTTGGAGTAATAATTCTATAATCACAAACAACTAAATAAACAGCAGAACCAGTCTGTGGCATGTTAACCTAATATTTTTCACGTTTTCAATGAATGCACTAAAATATTTTTTGTTGAACTACAGTTCTTACAGTTCTATACTTAAAAGGTTCCGGTAGACATTGGAACCTCGGTTTTCGAATGCCTCTCAGTTGGAACAAATCGGAGTCCGACCAAAAATGTAGAGAAATTCTTGCTTCGCTGTTCGGTCAAAAAAATCGGAGTTCCAACGCCGGTAATGCGTGAGTGCGTACGCTAGGGTGCGGCGTACGGGTGTAGTTATTGCGTGAGGACGTGCTTCGTTTTGCTTTCGCTTTTAATATAGGTGTAGGAAGTTTTTTAACCCCTTATTATACCTCCGAAGAAATACTGTGCAAGCAGCAAAGTTGCTACAGGTGAAAAAAGAAAAGTAGTGCGTACAACTATTGCATTCAAGAAATAAATAATAGCACCACCGTCCACCTGCGCATTCTGCTGACCACCACAGAGGTAAGAAATCCTATTCATAATTATTTTTCTTTATCCTTTTTTTTTTTATTTTTACACGTTCGTGTTAGCCTGGGTTAGCTTTGTTTACGTTAAACATTCAAGTTAAACATTCAGGGTGTTGGAACGGAGCCCACAATTCAGGGTGTTGGAACGGAGCCCCCTTTCCAATGAACCGCTCACCACTTGTTGTTGAGACCCTGGTGCTAAATGACTTGTAAACGACCTGATTTTTTTATTTTTACACGTTCATGTTAGCGTAATCTTTCGTACGGAAGATTACGATAACGCAAACGTACGATTAGCCTGGGTTAGCTTTAGTTTATGTTAATTATTCAGGGTGTTGGAACGGATTAAAACAATTTACAATATTAGTAATGGGAAAAATGATTTCAGTGATCAAACAAATCGGTTTTCGAACAGGGTTCTGGAACGGATTATGGTCGAGAACCGAGGTTCCACTGTACTGAATTTAGGGAGTCTTACCGATAGGGGAGAGTTCAGCCACGCTTCCAATATACGGCCCTTCCAAGAACTTGGGCTCGCTGTCGTTGATGTCTTGGACCTTGATGACAAATTCCGACTCTGGTTCTAGAGGATCGTTGCCCAGTAGATCACGGGCCTGCGCTCGAAGCGTGTAGAAGGCCTTTTGCTCCCGGTCCAGCCTCTCAGTGGCGTGGATGTCACCCGTCAGTTCGTCAATGATGAAGATGGTGCCTGCCCCTTCTCCAGAGATGGTGTACTTGATGTTACCTTCACCTTCGTCTGAGTCTGTGTGAATCTGTAAATGCATAAAGGAATGCATCTGGTCGGTGATGGATTGGTTAAGTGCTCTACAGTTTTTTGATAATTGACTGAAGTTGCCTAGTATATAAAAATGTTTGAATTAGTTGAAAAAAAATCACAGTAGAGTGAAAAAATAAAGGCTAGTATAATAAAGTAGTAAAATACATTTTTATTTATTCATTGTATGCATCCATCCATCCATTATCTGCACCGCTTATCCTCAGTAGGGTCGCAGGGGTACTGGAGCCCATCCCAGCTGGAGGCCATGCCAGCTGTCAGTGGGCAGGGGACACCCTGAACTGGTTGCCAGCCAGTCGCAGGGCACACAGGGACAGACAAATCATTCACACCCAGGGACAATTTGGACCATCCAATTAACCTGACATGCATGTTTTTGGAATGTGAGAGGAAACCCACGCACGCACGGGGGAGTAAATGCAAACTCTGCACAGGAAGGCTGGTAGCTGGATTTGAACCCATGACCTCAGATATCTCTCTCTCTCTCTCTCTCTCTCTCTCTCTCTCTCTCTCTCTCTCTCTCTCTCTCTCTCTCTCTCTCTATATATATATATATATATATATATATATATATATATATATATATATATATATATATATATATATATATATATATATATATGCCTCCATTACCATCCTCCTCATAGCGTAACCAGGAATATAATTGAGTCAATTTTGGCAGAAAAGTTTTCTTGCTTGGGGTCTTTTGTTTATTATCTTTCATTGAATCGTTCGCTTCAACACACGTGTTTTCCTTGCCTTCACGGTCTCTTGAGTTGCTTAGTACAAGAACTGTTTAAATGAGTTGAAAAAAATCACTATAGAGTGAAAAAATAAAGGCAGAGTAGGGGCAGCACGGCGGCGCAGTGGTTAGTGCTTGTGCGGCACAGTTCATGTCATGGGAATCCAGCTCCAGACTTCCTGTGCGGAGTTTGTATGTTCTCCCCGTGCTTGCGTGGGTTTATTCCAGGCACTCCCGTTTCCTCCCACGTTCCAAAAACATGCATTTCAGGTGAATTGGCCGGTCCAAATTGTCCCTAGGTGTGAATGAGCGAATGAGTTGTCTGTCCCTGTGTGCCCTGCGATTGGCTGGCAACCAGTTCAGGGTGTCCCCTGCCCACTGCCCGGAGATAGCTGGGATGGGCTCCAGCCCTCCCGTGACCCTAATGAGGATAAGCGGGTACGGCTGATGAGATGAGATGAGATAATAGAGTAGTAAAATACATTTTTATTTATTCATTGTATGCATAATGTTACATAATTATTGGTAATATATAAGGCAAAAAATAAAAAGAAAAAGTAATGAGCCGGCTGGGAGCCCAAATGTAGTGAGCCTGGCAGAACGAGCCAGTAAAGCCTGAATTCCCATTATAAATAATTTGCACAGTACAAATAACATGTTTTCCCATATATCCACGTGTGTTTTTATCTTTTCAAATTGTGTACCCTGTATAACAATGTTTGTATGTGAAAAAATAACATGAAAAATAAAAAAAATAACTTTTTTTTTTTGTTCTTTATAAACTGTCTTGCTGTGAGTAAATAGGTGCTGCATTGCGATTGTAAAGCTCGTTATCATTTAACAAGGGAATCACACTCTTTAAAAAAAAGGCATCAATTAGTAGAGATTGATGTGCATGCAAAAGGCCTCCTGTAAACTTTTGTTTGCAATAATCTCCTGTCTCATTTACCATGTTTTGTGAGCATGCTTTGTTTGCTTTGCCTTTCATAACTAGTGTATTTACGATTTGATTGTTTGCAAGTGTAACGGGTGTAATAATAACTATTGTTTTATTGAAATCCCTGCTGAAATATGTTGTATAGTTTTTGTATAAGTGTCCTGCAATGATGAGTCCATCAGTGCCACCTGCTGGTATGTGGTAAGGTTTGGTTTGGCTTTAGATTTTGCGACAGGAAGGTGGGGGTTTTTGGCAGTCTACAGCGAGCTGCCAACGGTAAGACACGATCTTTTGGTGCTCCGCAAGAAGTTAATTTTAAACATTAAAACCACTGCTGACACATCTCTCAACATGCAGAGTAGATAGATAGATAGATAGATAGATAGATAGATAGATAGATAGATAGATAGATAGATAGATAGATAGATAGATAGATAGATAGATAGATAGATAGATAGATAGATAGATAGATACTCCATTCATCATTCAACATTTCCAGCAGCATCCCAGTAATGTGATTGATGTTGTCAAGCTGTTTGGATTTATTTTCGTTTTGTTTCTGTCGCCTTTTATGTTAGTTTTGCCGGAAATTGCATGTTGTGCTAAAATACTAATTCCCCTTATAGAGATCAAAGCCAGCAGAGAAGCTTACCAAGTGTTGTGTTGTGACTCATTCATTTACTCATTGTTGTTATTATTTCTATTTTCTCATATATATATAAAAGATGATGTTGGTTAAAATTCAGACTAAAGTAAACTATGTTGAATTCATTGTAAACCTTAAAAAAAAAAAACAAAAAAAAAACCACTAAACGATCTCCTGTCAAAAGTATCTTGTTAAAATGGATGTAAAATGTATTGTGATGGTTGATATTCTAAAATGTATTTTATGTCAACTGAAAAGAAAGCTCTTTGATATGTTTAGGGCAGTCTAGAACGAGCTGCCTATGAGATCAAAGTGATCAAAGCCAGCAGAGAAGGCTAACCATGTTTTGTGACTCATTCATTTGCAGCAACTATAATAAAAACCTCATCATCCAGTCCAGCGTGAATGTGGGACAGGTACACCGCGGTTACACAAGGGCACACATTTATCATACGTCTAGGTTTTACCCACCGGAGTTCCACACAATTCTACGGATAGCACTGTGTTGTGTGTTCAAACTTTTTTAAGCAAATACCGTAAATTTCGGACTATAAGCCACTATTTTTTCCCTAAATATCAACCCTGTGGCCTATTCAGTGATGCGGCCAATTTATGTCATTTTTCTAACGGTCGCCAGCGGCGCTCGAGTGTTGCTACCAATAACTGCCCTGTCAAGGCTATATTATTATTATCAAAGCTTTGAAAACTCTCTCGGTGTACCGTCTTTTTTTGTAAATATGTGTAACCCCTGTATAATATGTATTTGCAACTGTATATTTTCGTAATATATTTGTTTGTATTTATTTTAGACACTTATTCTGATATGTTTTGCAACGGGTGAACGGAAAATGAGGGGCGGAACAAACGCGGGGTGCCGAGTTTAAGTGGGGACCGCTAAAGGTGAGGGACAGACAAGGAAAGAAGAGGGGGTAAAAAGTTGGTTAAAGAAAAAGGAGTTGCATGAGTAAATGTGTTCTTCTGATATATTTTTTCCATCTTTACTTTTGGAAATATACACTTTTTTCCCTGGATTACTTTCAACGGGACCCGGCCTCTGCAGGTCTGCATCAAACCTTAAGTACCGGTATCATTTTCCGTTCATTTTGCCGGTTGTGATTTTTTTGGACTGTGAACTTTAATGAAGGACATTTAGTTTCAATTGCTGGACTTGAAGTCGGGTTTGGGTTATTTTGTGTTTGTTTTACATGTTTAAATGTGGGCGCATGCGGCTTATATACAGGTGCGGCTTGTGTATGTACAAAATGGGTTTTCCTCTTAAAGTGTGGTGGGTGCGGCTTATAATCAGGTGCGCTCTATAGTCCGGAATTTACGGTAATTAAAATGAGTTTCTGGCAGCCAACTCTTGAGGAGTACTCTTTTTTAGCACGACCAAAGCAGTAAATGAACTTCTCAAACTCCGCATTATCAAAAACCCTTGAATGTAATTGCCACAGTTTAATATCAAACACGATCCAGGTTTCAATTCCGTGCCTGGTAGTTCGAGCAAGTCGACCATTTTTTCTTGTCATTCTGGCACCTAATAGCAATCACGGTTTAATTTCATCCCCAGGCTCGATACACCTATCATCATTTAGGATGTGACAAAAGACTCTGAACTTCTGGTGGTAATATACACCTTTTCGACAAAGGACAGCTCTTCTAAATGAGATGTTCAAAGTCATTGTAAAAGTAGACCAAATGGGAACTTAAAAGATTAGCGATAAATCAGACTGACTCTTCCCTCTAATGTGATTGGATGCTCAGACATTCCCTGGGCATCAACATTAGGGGCTCTGCAGTTCTTAAATTCAACATAACCAGGGTTGGGTAGGGTTACTTTAACTGGATTACTTTCAATTACCTTTCGATTACTCCAATACCAAATATGCTAATAAAAGACAAAATAAACTAAATTGTGGCAGGCTTGGGCAGTAACGGAATACATGGAACGGCAAAAATGATGTTGGCAAGCTGTTTGGATTTATTTTTATTTCGTTTCTGCCGCATTTGATGTTAGTTTTGCCGGAGATCAAAGAGATCAAAGCCAGGATAGAAAGCTTACCACGTGTTGTGAGTCATCATTTTATTCATATATAATTTCTTTTGTCTTTTAATAGCATATTTGGTATTGGAGTAATCCAAAAAGTAATTGAAAGTAATCAAGTTAAAGTAACCCTACCCAACCCTGATTGACAATATGCAGGGTTGGGTAGGGTTACTTTAACTGGATTCCTTTAACTACTTTTGGATTACTCCAATACCAATTATGCTAATAAAAGACAAAATAAACAAAATATGAATAAAATGACTACATTGTATGCAGGCTTGGGGAGAAACGGAATACATGGAACGGCAAAAATGATGTTGGCAAGCTGTTTGGATTTATTTTCATTTTGTTTCCGTCACATTTTATGTTTACCGCGTGTTGTGAGTCATCATTTTATTATATATATATATATATATATATATATATATATATATATATATATATATATATACATATAAAATAAATAAAAAAAAATAATAATAATGAAAAATATTACATTAAAATTAGAAATTATATTATTTTACAAAATATTCAATTAGAATAAGTAATTGCATCATTTTACAACATTTTAAAACACAAAGAAATGCACGTATACGCTAAGCGTCACGGCCATAAACGCAAGCTGAATACTCGACTCCCCATTGGCCCATTCACTACAGTAGACCACGCTTACCTCGTATACAGTACAGTACTGTACGCTTCTTGCCATAGTTTGCAGTTAGTTAGCCTTTTTCTCGCGGTGAATTTTTAAGTCTAAAAGTTTTTTGAACCCCTTTTTGATGCCTCCCAAACGCTCTTTATCCCTAGGTGCATCTAGTGAACCGAAGAAAAAGCGAAAGATGTTAACGATTAACGAAAAAGTGAATTTATTGGACAAGTTGAAAGCAGGAAATAGCTACGCTAGCGTAGCGCGACAGTATGGCCTGAATGAATCCACGGTACATAAAGACGGAAGAGAAGAACATCCGCAAAACTGCTGCATTATCTTTCACGAAAGATGCCAAAAAGGTTGTAAACACCTAGAATAAGACCATGGTGCGAATGGAAAATGCACTGGTTATTTGGATCCACGATTGTAGGGCGAAGAAAATCAGCCTGGATGCAAACCTAATCCGAGGTTAAAAGAACTTATTGTAAGAGGTAAGTTAAGTTACTGTTTGATTGTTTAACAAGAATCTCTCTCTCAAACCGTATTCCATATGGTGTACTGTATTGTACTGTATACAGGGGGGGTGTACTGCAAAGTTTTTTTTTTTTTTTTTGAAGGGGCATCGCTACTCCGCAGATTTTCACTTTTTGCGGGTGGTTTTGGTCCCCATTAACCGGGTCTAAAAAATAATAATAATAAAATGAAATCATAAAAAAAAATAAATAAATATATATATATATATATATATATATATATATATATATATATATATATATATATATATATATATATATATATATATATATATATATATATATATATATATATATATATATATATATATACAGGGAGTGCAGAATTATTAGGCAAATGAGTATTTTGACCACATCATCCTCTTTATGCATGTTGTCTTACTCCAAGCTGTATAGGCTCGAAAGCCTACTACCAATTAAGCATATCAGGTGATGTGCATCTCTGTAATGAGAAGGGGTGTGGTCTAATGACATCAACACCCTATATCAGGTGTGCATAATTATTAGGCAACTTCCTTTCCTTTGGCAAAATGGGTCAGAAGAGGGACTTGACAGGCTCTGAAAAGTCAAAAATAGTGAGATATCTTGCAGAGGGATGCAGCACTCTTAAAATTGCCAAGCTTCTGAAGCGTGATCATCGAACAATCAAGCGTTACATTCAAAATAGTCAACAGGGTCGCAAGAAGCGTGTAGAAAAACCAAGGCGCAAAATAACTGCCCGTGAACTGAGAAAAGTCAAGCGTACAGCTGCCAAGATGCCACTTGCCACCAGTTTTGCCATATTTCAGAGCTGCAACATCACTGGAGTGCCCAAAAGCACAAGGTGTGCAATACTCAGAGACATGGCCAAGGTAAGAAAGGCTGAAAAACGACCACCACTGAACAAGACACACAAGCTGAAACGTCAAGACTGGGCCAAGAAAAATCTTAAGACGGATTTTTCTAAGGTTTTATGGACTGATGAAATGAGAGTGAGTCTTGATGGGCCAGATGGATGGGCCCGTGAATGGATCGGTAAAGGGCAGAGAGCTCCAGTCCGCCTCAGACGCCAGCAAGGTGGAGGTGGGGTACTGGTATGGGCTGGTATCATCAAAGATGAGCTTGTGGGGCCTTTTCGGGTTGAGGATGGACTCAAGCTCAACTCCCAGTCCTACTGCCAGTTTCTGGAAGACACCTTCTTCAAGCAGTGGTACAGGAAGAAGTCCGCATCCTTCAAGAAAAACATGATTTTCATGCAGGACAACGCTCCATCACACGCATCCAAGTACTCCACAGTGTGGCTGGCAAGAAAGGGTCTAAAAGAAGAAAAACTAATGACATGGCCTCCTTGTTCACCTGATCTGAACCCCATAGAGAACCTGTGGTCCCTCATCAAATGTGAGATTTACAAGGAGGGAAAACAGTACACCTCTCTGAACAGTGTCTGGGAGGCTGTGGTTGCTGCTGCACGCAATGTTGATCGTGAACAGATCAAAGCACTGACAGAATCCATGGATGGCAGGCTTTTGAGTGTCCTTGCAAAGAAAGGTGGCTATATTGGTCACTGATTTGTTTTTGTTTTGTTTTTGAATGTCAGAAATGTATATTTGTGAATGATGAGCTGTTATATTGGTTTCCCTGATGAAAATAAATAATTGAAATGGGTATACATTTGTTTTTTGTTAAGTTGCCTAATAATTATGCACAGTAATAGTCACCTGCACACACAGATATCCTCCTAAAATAGCTAAAACTACTTCCAAAATATTCAGCTTTGATATTAATGAGACTTTTGGGTTCATTAAGAACATGCTTGTTGTTCAATAATAAAATTCATCCTCAAAAATACAACTTGCCTAATAATTCTGCACTCCCTGTATATATATATATATATATATATATATATATATATATATATATATATATATATATATATATATATATATATATATATATATCATATATATATATATATATATATATATATATATATATATATTTGTTTTAAGCATTTTTGAAGGGCTACTTCGCGGATTTTCACTTTTCGCGGGTGGTTTTGGTCCCCATTAACCGCGATAACCTAGGTCTCACTGTATATGTTTTATCAATTTATGAAATCATTCTTTACATTGTCATTGGGCACAATTATTTATGTGCAACACTCGATATCTACATTTCTTAACATTTGTTAAACGGTCAATCAAACACATAGTAAATCTAACTGCTGCTAATCTGTACATCTGTTGGTTTTGTTTGACTTTTTGCACTACTGGCAGTTCTTTATAGCTAGCCACTCCTTGCACATCTGTTTCTCTGCACTATTGTACTTACAGCGTTATTGTTACAGTGTTATTGTTACTGTTTACCTGACTTGTTTACCTGACTGCCCATTTTGCACATCTGGTTAGCTGCTCCTCTTGCACTATTTGCGCTACTGTAAAATACTATACATAGCCATAATTATTTAGTATATTATTAGTACTCAATACTCCAACTCAATACAACATTTTATTTATATCTGTACACTCAAGGAAACTGTGCGGGTCAGATGTGTCGACATTTCGTTCTGTATACCCGTGTACTAGAATGACAATAAAGTAGATCTGAATCTGAATTAACTCGATGACACGGTGAATGTGCCTGGAACGTTTTCATTCTGCCTTAATTTCATTGCACAAATTCTGGCAACAATGTAAATTTCTTCAAATTACACAAGTGCTCACACATTTCTCACACAAAGCATGCTTGGTTGACGCCTGCATAACACACACAGTCACACAGAAAATGAGTTCATCATTCTGCTGGCATGATGCAATTCTCCCCCCTGCGGCGAGGTACACCGCTCTGTCTGTCACTCTATCAACGGCGGAGCTATTCAAATTGGCGGCTTATACACAATTAAACACACATATTTACAGGGTTGGGAAGGGTTACTTTAACTGGATTACTTTCAATGACTTTTGGATTACTCCAATACCAAATATGCTAATAAAAGACAAAAGGAACTAAATATGAATAGAATTATGACCAGGGTTGGGTAGGGTTACTTTAACTGGATTACTTTCAATGACTTTTGGATGACTCCAATACCGAATATGCTAATAAAAGACAAAAAACACTAAATATGAATAAAATGATGACTCAAAGCACGTGGTAAGCTTTCTCTCCTGGCTTTGATCTCTTGGATCTCCGGCAAAACGAACATAAAATGCGAGAGAAACAAAATGAAAATAAATCCAAACAGCTCGCCAACATCATTTTTGCCGTTCCATGTATTCCGTTACTCCCCAAGCCTGCACAAAATGTAGTCATTTTTTTCATATTTAGTTTTTTTTTGTCTTTTATTAGCATATTTGGTATTGGAGTCATCCAAAAGTAATTGAAAGTAATCCAACCCAGCATATTTAACACCAATGCATGCACAAACACACGGTTTTTGCTAAATGTTCCTGTCTAATCTGAAGGTCAACCCCTCGAGATGGTTTAATAAAACAAAAGAAAAGGCTGAACCCACAGGTCTCCACCAATGTTCCCTGTAATTTTCCTTACGGGTCTGAGTGTTCACACAAAGTCGGTGAGCAACGCTTGAAACAACAGTGAGCAACAGCAATCCCAAGTGTGGCAACTAAGTCATTATCAAAAATGTCCAAAACTTGACATCACGTTACATTTTGCTGAGTTTCCGGCAATGCAAAATATGTTTTCACGTTTGAATGAATTGACTAATGTATTATTGCAAAGGTTGTACAGCCTACAGACGTAATTTGTTTTTACAACAATTCTTTCACAAGATTTTCATTTCTTTTTATTTCCTGTTATCTTTTCTCGCATAATACTAACATTTTGGGGGGCTTATTGAGTCGGTTGCACGATACAGAACTGTATTTGATCACATTTTTTAGTGTAAGTACAACGTCGGCAACAAGATTGACTTGGTATAATTGGTAATTATTTGAATGCAACACAAACTTTTTCTCCTTTTTCTCTGTTTTTTTTTCTATTTTTTTTTTAATTTCTTTAAAAAAAATCTCATTGTGTTTATTTTTTCCTAGCCGTTACTTTTTTCTTTTTGTTCTCTGTTTCCTTTTTTCATTGTTTCTTTCTTTTCTTTTTTTCTGAATTTGTCCTTCTTTTTTCTCTTCCTTTTGTTTCTTTTTTCTCAGCTAGGAAGTGGGAAAGAGAAGAGAGAAAAGGAAAAAAGGAAGTTAGAGCAAAAGATGTTAAAAGACACAGAGAGAGAAAGAGACAAAAAGCAACAAAGGAAGAGAAAAAGAGAGACACGGAGAGTGAAAGAGACAGACAGAGAGTTGGAGAAAACGGGTGGAAAAGAGAGAGAGAGAGAGAGAGAGAGAGAGAGAGAGAGAGAGAGAGAGAGAGAGAGAGAGAGAGAGAGAGAGAGAGAGAGAGAGAGAGAGAGAGAGAGAAAAATACAAGTACAGTGTCTTTGTTCGAGGAACCTGGCTTTGGCAACATCAAGTTGACATATTTCAACCTGCAGCTTGTTATTCTCGTGCGCTTCTCTGAGTGTTGCCTCGCGGGCCGGATTCAATCCCTTAGCGGGCCTGATCTGGCCCGCGGGCCGCCTCTTTGACACCTGTGGTCTAGAGTGAACCCAAACAAGTGTTGGAAAGAAAATCAGGTTCAAGTCTTGGAAAGTATATAAAGTACAGTCCAGAATAAGTCAATGTAAGGATTGAAGTTCTAGATTTGAGTATTACTCCAACAAATTGTACCAGTACAGGCCCTGATCCAATCCGAGACCATTTAAAGACAGGTTTACAAGTTCGATTTCAGGTTCAAGTTGGTTCTGTTAGTCCAGTTTCAGGTGAGTTATATTTTTTTTAAAAGTTGTGTTTTTTAAAGCCATAATCTGTATGAGTCAAACTCAAGGCCTGCAGGCCACTTTGGCTTGCCCTATCATTTTATGTGACAGGCGACAGCTTAAAATGTCCGAATGTCTAACCATAAATGGATCAATAGTGCTTTGAACAAAAATGTTTCCTACGATAAGAGATGACTACGATACCCAAAAAGGGATGGCTCGGTGCCAATACACAACACTGTTTCCATAGCAATGCTTTTGAGAGGAATTGAGAAATAATGCAAGCATGTCCAAAACTATTTTGTTATTTTTCACATTTACAGTGTTTATTTTACCTCCAAAAAGTGAAAGGTCCCGGGGACCCGCATGCTCAAAAATCTATGGCTCCTAACAGAGATCTATGGGTCCCCGACATTTAGTCTTATCGCGGTTGAAATTGTAAATCAGGCGACAAATATATTAATAAATATATAAATGTATATATTCATTCAGTTTTAATCATCACAGTTAATTGGTAATGCAAAGCAGTTATCACTTCAGATTTTTCAGTTCACAAAAATATTGTATATTATACAAAATAATATTGCTAAAATATGAGTCTGTATATTCATACAGTTTTAATCACTTTAGATTTTTCAGTTCATATATTCTTCGTGGTTTGCCGTCCCGCCACACTTGTAATGCCTTCTCAAGGTCCAAACGCAGCAACGGAATTCCCATAGCTAATTTGTGGTTTTCATGTCGTTGTGCCGATCCAATGTGCTTTTCTGAAAGTTCGTATTGCGAAATGATTTATGCAATTCAGTTTTTTGACACGCTGGGTGCACGCATCACAGAACATGTAGCCTCCATTATCATCCTCCTCATAGTGTAACCAGGAATATAACAGAGTACATTTTGGCAGAAAAGTCCTTTTCTTGCGCGGAGTATTCTTTTGTTTATTATCTTTCGTCGAATCATTCGCTTCAAAACACGTGTTTTCCTTGCCTTCCCGGTCTCCTGAAAAATGTATCTGCTGTTTTTTCGTGCCGGGATTATTGCCGTTGTTACCACTTTCTGCATTATGTTTCGACTTATTACCGACACCGAAGACATTTCGTTCTGTATACACGTGTACAAGAATGACAATAAAGTATATCTGAATCTGAATCTGAATCAAAGCAAGTGAGCCATTTGAGAGCCGGCTCTCTTGAATGAGTTGAGCCGAAAAAGAGACGGACTTTTCACCACACAACTCGAGATCGGCGTGCAGACGAAGACTCGAACCGCGAGACCAAAACAACAATGGCGGATCTGCCTGACGAAAGGTTTGGAGTACGGTAAATATTTGTTTGAAAAAAAATGTAATCGGGTAATAATGACAATTTTGTGTCAAATAGGTTGCGTCGCGGGGACGCACGTTGATTTGAGACTATGCGTCCCCAGCAAAAATGATGCGTCTAGGACCCAGGGACGCGGGCAAAAGAGAATACTGTGAGTGTGTTTTTTTTCTGATTTTCTTTGATTTGTCTTGGGTAAGATCTTCTTCTTCATACATAGGATATGAGCGAGAGGTGCCCCAGGCGTTACCGTGGGGCACTGCAGGTTGACTTGAGGGAGTGCGAAGCCTTATATTTCTTGTCACTTTACCCCCTTCGGGTGATGGCAATGAGCCGCGCAGTCAGCTTGCTCAGTGATGCCAAAACCCAATCATTGCCAGCGAGCGAGGTGATGCAACAAGCTTTATACTCAACTTTAGGAAAGTGCCATTCCAGAAAGAAGCTGATTTGATTTTTTTTAAATTGGAAAATTCATTTTTCAATGTATATGCATTGCATGTGTGGGGATATTTCATGTCACCTGCATTGATGTTTTTTATATATCACTTGATCGATATCCATTCATCGACACGGAGGTTTATCAAGGAGAATTTGCTGTCCGTAACAGAGATGGTCAGGATTGTAACCAATGTTACCTCTAAGTTGCGCGTGTGTGCAAGCGCACAAGAAAATCTAACCAGCCCACAAAAATCAGGGCTCGAAATTGCGAATTAAGAAGCCAATTAAGTCAAAGTTACAGTGCATGAAGGTAAAGATACACGGGTTCCCCTGACACTGTTTTCTAAATGCGGTATTTTGAAGTCAATGTGGAACGAAGTTGAAAAGTAAAGTCAGTAGAGTTTTTCGAGAACCGGCTTTTTCGGCTCGGCTCGCTAAAGAGAACCGGCTCTTTCGGGTCGAGAACGGTTCTTCAGGTTGTTTTTGCTTCTTTCATCCATATATGACCAAATATTATGTAAAATTATGCACAAACTGACTTAAAGGGAGGGGGAAATAGAAGAAAAAAGAAAGACATACCAAAATGAAAAAGTAGTGAAAAGCTGAGAAAAAAGAAACAAAAAGAAGGAAAAATTGTGAAAAAAGCCAGAAAAAAGAAAATAAAGAAATAAAGGAAAGTAAAGTAAGTAAATAGAGAACAAAAAGAAAAAGTAACAGCTAGGAAAAAATAAACACAATGAGATTTTTTTAAAGTAATAAAAAAAAAGAAAAAAAACAGGGAAAAAGAAGAAAAAGTTTGTGTTGAATTCAAATAATTTCCAATTATACCAAGTCAATCTTGTTGCCAACATTGCACTTCCTCTAAAAACATGTGATGAAATAAAGTTTTGTATCTTGCAACCAACTAAAGAAGCCCCCGAAAATGTTAGTATCATGCGTCAAAAGATAGAAGGAAAAAAAAATGAAAATCTAGTGAAAGAATTGTTGTCAAAACCAAATGACGTTTGTAAGCCGTAAAACTTTTGCAATAATACATTATATGAATAAAATGACTCCATTTTGTGCAGGCTTGGGGAGTAACGGAACACATGGAACGGCAAAAATGATGTTGGCAAGCTGTCTGGATTTATTTTCATTTTGTTTCTGTCGAGATCAAAGAGATCAAAGCCAGGAGAGAAAGCTTACCACGTGTTGTGAGTCATGATTTTATGCATATTTAGTTTTTTTTCGTCTTTTATTAGCATATTTGGTATTGGCGTCATCCAAAAGTCATTGAAAGTAATCAAGTTAAAGTAACCTACCCAACCCTGCACGCAGTATTGACTTACAAAGATCCTGCACAGAATACAACTCATTTTTTTTTTTTTCATTTCGTCTTAAGTTTTTTAAACTGCTTTATTTTTGATGGGTGTGTTTTTGTTTACGGGAAACCTGAAGCAGTAGTGGTATCAGTACTTCATACTCGAGTCAATTTGATGGAAGTGGCACAGACATCCAGAGTTAATAGGGATTGCAAGATTATTTTTTTCAGAAAAATAATCCTCTAAAATTGGGTGCAACAAAACAGATGTTTTTTTCTTCAATCTGCTCAAAAAAAACATTGTAAATCTTACATCTGTTTAATTGTTGCTTTTCTGTGTATAGCATTTGACATGTCAACAATATATATATCAATAATTTGATTTAACTTTCTAGCACAAAGCATATTTCAATCAGTCGAATGCCCACGTTCTCCGCTCGCACTTAAATTGCACATTTTGAAAAAAAAGGAATATAATAGCGCCGGGATCATTCAGCCCCGCAAGAATTCATTATCCAAATGTACTGATCCAAGCTGCCAGTTTAATGTGACGTGAGCAGCCTTTTTATTGGTAAATCAGATTTCATTAGCAGAGTAGCCAGGTTGTAAGACAGAATGAGCCTGGCAAGTCTGCTGACTTGGCTGAAGACATATTAATGGAGGAAAAAAAAAAGAAAAAAAATACATTAAAAACATGTTGCAATTTTCTAGTTGAGAGGCACTCGGCTTTGGCTTAATCCCTGTGATACTGAAAGTGTTGATTGCCAACTTCCAGCTGAGTCAATGCATTTTCAGCATAGGCAATGCAAAAAATAAGAAAAAAATATTACAGTGTTTGTACACCTTTTGGGTGGCAAACTGCAAGCACATTTTAAGGACTTTCAAAGCCAATTTCCCAATTCCTCCAGCACCATTCACAACAGATATATTATTGTAACGGTAAATAATAAAGCTGGTGTAAATCTTGCATTTTGCAGATCAAGAACAAATATTTTCAACTTACCCATGCGATTTTTAATCTTGCGTGTGCAGAGTATTTAAATATTGATGATGGAGTGTTGTGATATGAGGGAAATGAAATGCATTCATATAGCGCTTTTCAAGTCAAGACTTCCCAAAGCGCTTTTACTGTGTGCTTCACATTAGCGGCCGTGCTAACCTGCTTATTGGGGGCATTAGGGGTTCAGTGTCTTGCCCAAGGACACTTCGAAATGTAACACGGAGCAGCCGGGATTCGAACTACAATCTCTTGATCCCGAGACGAGCACTCTACCTCCTGAGCCAATGCCGCCCCAAAATTTGTCTATAATCTTGCATTAGCTGGGAATCAAACCCAGGTCAACTGCTTGGAAGGCAGCTATGCTAACCACTAATGCCACTAATGCCACAATAAAGACAGATTACCATAGTTGTGAGAAGGAAAATTGAAACCTGGATTTATGAAAGGATAAATATATATATATATATATATATATATATATATATATATATATATATATATATATATATATATATATATATATATATATATATATATATATATATATATATATATATATATATATATATATATATATATATATATATATATATATATATATATATATATATATATATATATATATATAGTGTTATAGAGGTTGAAATTGTAAATCGGCGACAAATACATTATATAAATCCATATATTCATTCAGTTTTAATCTTCACACTTAATTGGTAATACAAAGCAGTTATCACTTCAGATTTTTCAGTTCACAAAAATATTGTACATTATACAAAATAATATTGCTGTCCTGCTTTTTGTTTTAGGGAAACCTGAAGCATCTCAAGGTCCAATTTTCAAAGTCATTTTCTTGCAAGGAGTCTTTTGTTTATTATCTTTCGTCAAATCGTTGTCTTCAACACACGTATTTTCCTTGCCTTTGCGGTCTTCTGAATAATTTTTCCGCCAATTTTTTGTGCCGGAATTATTGCCGTTGTTACCACTTTCTGTATTATGTTTCGACTTATTACCAACACTGAAGAAATTACCAAATTTTTGTTGATTTGTTGACTTGACTTGACTTGACTTGATTTTCCGAGATCGACGCGAGACCAAAACAACAATGGCGGATCTGCCTGACGAAAAGTTTGAAGTGCAGTAAATCTTTGTTAAAAAAAAAAAAAAAAATAGGAATCGGTAATAATGACAATTTGGTGTCAAAAAAGTTGTGTCCCGGGGACGCACATTGATTTGACACAATGCGTCCCCAGCAAAAATGATGCGTCTAGGACGCAGGGACGCGGGCAAACCAGAACACTGCAGATTGTGAATGACAATTATGTTTAGAATTAAATAAATGCAGTCAGAAGAGTAAACGTCAGTTGATAAAACATTAAACAAGTCAAACGTCAACATTTGAGTAACCGTTAAGTTTTTTTTTTTGTTTGTTTCTTTTTTTTTTTAATTTTTTTACAGGCTTTGCAGTTGACCACTAAATCTACTTCACAAAATGCACACAGTTGCTTTATTTACTGTTCGACGGCTTCTAATGAGCCTGTTCTCGGTTTATAGGGATGACAAATGTTTACTTTATGCTAATCTATTATTTATTTGCCTGTCCCTAAAATATGGTTTATTCATGTATTAACGTCTCTACTGGCCAAGCACTGTGCCTAATTGGTTTTAGTTTTTTTAACAAATCTGCAGGATGTTTAATCACATCTATATTTTTTTTTTACCTATTTTTTCTAGGGTTTAAATAATACATGCCACATAATTAAATAAACTGCATGCTAAATAACAAAAAACTGTATACATATCGTAAATTCTGGACTATAAGCCGCTACTTTTTCCCCAAACGTTCAACCCTGCGGCTTATTCAGTGATGCAGCCAATTTATGTAATTTTTCTAACGGCCACCAGCAGCGCTCGAGTCCAAAAGGTAAGGTTTAGACCGCTGGAATATATGCGCCGAAGAAGACTGCAACTTCTTGGCTTGTGCACAAATTAAATTAGCGTTAACATACCCTCATCATGCAAAATGCAAAAAGAAAGGCACATCAAAAAATCCACCATCACCAACGGGTTCCGAAAAGCTGGTCTGCTGCGTGACGGAGGAGGGCACAGAATCAGGAGTGGATGAGAGTTCAAGCGACAGTGACAGCGCGAGTGAGGCTGCGGGAGCGTGGGACGACGTTTATATGACAAAGTTTCTTTCCGACACTGAGGAAGATGAGTACGGTTTACCGTGATTTTTACAAGTACGGTATGTTTTTTTTTTACCAGATTCGTTTACTGTGTTGCGAGCGTGTTGCTAGCGTGTTGCTACCATTAACTGTCAAACCTTAAGTACCGGTATGATTTTCCGTTCATTTTGCCGGCTGTGATTTTTGGACTGTGTACTTAAATGAAGGACATTCAGTTTCAATCGCGGAACTTAAAGTCGGGTTTGGGTTAATTTTGTGTTTGTGTTACATTTTTTTAATGTGGGCGCATGCGGCTTATATATAAGTGCGGCCTGTGTAAGTACAAAATCGGTTTTCCTCTTAAAATGTGGTGGGTGCGGCTTATAATCAGGTGCGCTCTGTAGTCCGGAATTTACGGTATACAGATCATTCAACTAATAGTTTCAGAAATTGGTGACTAGTTTTAGTTCCTGCCCTGCGCTATTAAAATGACCCTGTGAGTGGACCCCCAATTTGTCGAGTCACCACTGCACCGGAAAAAGTATTAATTTATTATTTTTTTCTGAACTACTCATCTCTACTTAGATTACGGGCATTTTTCGTGTATAATTCTGCACACAAATGAGTTTCCTTGTCTAATTAAGAACCTAATTTTAATTTATGCTTTCCTGAAATGTTTCCAATATGTAATATTCCTTTCTAAATAATGTAACAGCGTACATTTTCAGATTGATTTGGATATTTCAGGTACCCCTTATACTTCCTTTACAGCCCCCCAATGGATTTGCTTACCTGTGTTTATGAAGTAATATTCCAGGGAACCTAAACACTAACAGTGTTTTCGTTTTCCTGCGTCCCTGACGCAGGGACGCATCATTTTTGCTGGGGACGCATAGTCTCAAACCAACGTGCGTCCCTGGGACGCAACTTTTTGGACACAAAACTGTCATTACTACCCGATTATTATTTTTTTTAAACAAAGATTTACCGCACTCCAAACTTTTCGTCAGGCAGCTGTGCCCTTGTTGTTTTGGTCTCACGGTTCGGGTTTTCGTCTGCACACCGATCTCGGCCAAGGGGATCTCGTTGCTTCGAGATGACGTCATTGTTGTGGTGCTTGTTGTCGAGTGAAAGAGAAGTATGCCTCCGAAAAAACAGTTGGTATTAGGTGCAAATCAACAAAAAATTGGTCATTTCTTCAGTGTCGGTAATAAGTCGAAACACAATACAGAAGGTGGTAACAACGGCAATAATTCCGGCACGAAAAAACGGCGGAGACATTCTTCAGAAGACCGCAAAGGCAAGGAAAACACATGTGTTGAAGCGAACGATTCGACGAAAGATGATAAACAAAAGACTCCTAGCAAGAAAATGACTTTTCTACCAAAAATGACTCAATTATATTCCTGGTTACGCTATGAGGAGGATGATAATGGAGGCTACATGTTCTATGATGCGTGCACCCAGCGTGACAAAAAAACTGGATTGCATACATTATAAAACGGCGGAGAAATTCTTCAGAAGACCGCGAACACGTGTGTTGAAGCCAACGATTCGACAAAATAAAACAAAGAAAACAATACTCCTAGCAAGGATTTTTCTGCCAAAATGGACTCAATTATATTCCTGGTTACGCTATGAGGAGGATGATAATGGATTGGACCTTGAGAAGGCTTTACAACAGTGGCGGGACAGCAAACCACGAAGAATAAATGAATATATATATAAGAATATAGAATATATATCTGCTGAGCAACAGGTCATTGCTTTTATGAGCAAAAAAGGCATATCCATCAATGCTGAGGACATAGAAGCATGCCACCAATTAACAAGAGGTGAGAACCGACCTAAGGCGACCATCATGAGATTTATCAGCAGAAAACGGAAACATGAAATCCTTAAGCAAGGAAAAAAACTAAAAGGGACTAATGTTTATTTAAATGAACACTTAAGCAAAAAAAACTCTGACATTGCAAGACAGGCTCGATTTTTGAGGAAAACGAACAAAACAAAAAAATATATGAATTGGAAAATCTGAAGTGATAACTTGCTTTGTATTACCAATAAACTGTGATGATTAAAACCGAATGAATATATAGATTTATATTATATATTTGTCGCCGATTTACAATTTCAACCTGGATAAAACTAAATTTTGGGGAGCCATAGATCTCTGTTGGGACCCATCAATTTTCACAGGTCAAATGAACACTGCACTAATATAAATAAGGGGATTTATTCACAAAAAAATGACTCCTTGTAGCATATGTTGCAACTGTGTGGAACAAAATCCCATCCTTACCTTTCCAACATAGAGGGGCTCTGTGCCGGTGTACTCCTCCACAACAAAGAACTGGTTCCACACCCATCCTCGCTTCACTCGTTCCACGGATGAGGCCGCTTGCTCCGCTTTGCTGGAACTGCTCGTCCTTGTTGTTTCGCAGCAACACATATAAAAAGTCCATGTGTTTAACAACGTCCACAAAGCAACTCTCCATAGAGAGGCCATTTTGAATTATAGCAAAACTAAAAGAGAGTCCAGCGGTGGTCCACAAGGAATATCAAAAAATAGAAGGAGGAATCACGTCCAAGTTGCAATGAAGCGACTTTTAATCCATGGGATTAAAAATATTCAGTTATTTGATTGCTATAGACTTATAAGGCATTTTGGAATACTGCCAAAGGTTCACATTGCAACTCACTCCCATTCCATCTCCAAATGGTCACCCTAATTGAGTTACACATGCCAATAAATTAACTTCTCAAATCGATCTTTTTTTAGAAAAAAAACAAAAAACATTGACTAAATTGTCCACCGTTGACACCCTACTGAGTCAATCTTGTTCGATGATTTTCGAATGTCCATCTCTTGTCTTCCATGTTGTTTCATGGCTGGCTTCCCACATAGTCAAATTTCCTTGTGCAACTGAGAAGTTTGTCAGGCTTGTCGTATGTAATCCATCAACAATGAATATCTTTAGTTGTCTCTCAGTGTCCCATCGGTGATCACAAGAAGGACAAACCTGTAAGACAGAGAACAGAGCTTATCAGTGTGCTTGTCTAGTAACGCAGAGAACAAAATTGAAATGATGCGATTAAAAGGCCAGACAATATGTTTAAGCAAGAGTAAGTGGTTAAGTGGTTAATTTAGTCAATTAGCATGTATATGGAAGGAGACCAAGAGGAAGGCCGCGATTGATGTGGATGGATGGTGTTATAAATGCACTGCAGGAAAGAGGTCTAAATCTAGTGGAAGCTCAAGTTCTTGTTGGTAATAGAAATGAGTGGAGAGGTGTTGTAAAAGGATAGTGGGATGTTTGGATGCGTTCTTAAGGATGGGCTGGGCACCTGTATGATGCGGCAGGGGTAAACCAGTGAAAGCTGTCGGGCCCTGCTGTTGAAAAAAAAGAGTGTGTTGTGTCACCCTGACCCGAGTGACATGGCCTATTGTGTCCCGTTTTATCTGAAGGAACGAAAGCATGACCAACTTAGGTGTCGAGGGCAATTTGGTTGGCCATGGTCCAAACATTTTTGTGAGTGTTTTTTGCTATTTTTTGTTTCCCTTTTATTTTCTTTGTTATTGTATGTGTTTGTCTTGCTGTCGGTCACCCCTCTTGAGGGATATGACCAAGGTAGATAGATAGATAGATAGATAGATAGATAGATAGATAGATAGATAGATAGATAGATAGATAGATAGATAGATAGATAGATAGATAGATAGATAGATAGATAGATAGATAGATAGATAGATAGATAGATAGATAGATAGATAGATAGATAGATAGATAGATAGATAGATAGATAGATAGATAGATAGATAGATAGATAGATAGATAGCATTTAATGATAGCTGTAAATCACAAAAAAGTCTCAAAGGGCTGCACATGCCAGTCAGTATTGTCTAATACACGAGTTGCAAAACTTTTTGAAGCTGGCTTTTTTGTTATCGATTAGCGTGAAAAGCTACCAGTTTCATCTACATTTTCTAAAACCATGTCATTGCCAGGTTGTAACTATATGAGGTTAAAGTAGGCCCAGAACCAATAGACTGGCTACTCAGATGGTCTCAGGGTGCTACCTGGTGCCTTGGGCATCACGT
The DNA here is from genome assembly GCF_059441175.1 of Urocampus carinirostris. Taxonomy (NCBI): domain Eukaryota; kingdom Metazoa; phylum Chordata; class Actinopteri; order Syngnathiformes; family Syngnathidae; genus Urocampus; species Urocampus carinirostris. The sequence goes on from NC_142354.1 coordinate 43,933,933, forward strand.
TGGAGAACCCTGGTGTAATACAAAACATTAGAAGTGCCCCAAATGGTTTATATTGATTTGCCCAGCACACAAACTCCAGCATTGTTTTAAACAGAACCCTAGATAGCTTCAAAAGAGGTTAGTTTGCATCAGGCATGACATAACATATGCTAATGACTCAGGCCCGCTGACCGAAATAGCAAATTACAATGTTAACAAATCACCACCAATAACTGTTTCTCTTTTGTTCAAATGCCCAAATTTATCCAAAAGATGGCACACTAAATTCACATTGAACGCCATCTGTTCTCAGCTAAGCGATCGGTGGCCATAACTACATTGGGAATTCTGCGCATGGGACAATAATACCAAGAGAGGTTTTCAGTTTCAAGTTGGCATTCAGGCCCTTGGTTAATTATGAGAAGAAGAAAAAAAAGAACCATGGACGATTTTCCACTGACACCATTGGAGAAGTGACAGAACAATAATGACAGGGCATTTACTGGTAGTTTAAAACAACTTCTAAACGAGTCATAATTTTTGGGATTACACGGAAGCCGGATCCCATGAGTGGGATTTAACAAGCTCATAAATAAATTGTGCTTAATTGTTGATGAACTAAGTCACTGTGTCGGATTTTTATCCTGACCCTGAAATCCCCTAGTGAACTCGCCCGAAAATATGAATTCTTCACGAATCATATAAAATTCACTACCCGATAGGGCAACATTAAAATGATGGATATATCATGGCTACATATTTTTGTATTTCGTAAATTGTTTAATTTTTTAATAGGAAAAAACAACAACAAAAAACAATACCACACCAAGTGTTTCACCACAAAAAAAAACACATTTTTTGAATTTTTAACAAATTTTAATAAAATGTAGTGCTTAACAAAGGGAAATGTTGCAGTATTTTGTTTTAATACAAGCCGTTTCAAAACAAATTTAATGATGTGTACCGGATTGAAAAAAAAAACTGTTTTGGCAGATACTTAAAATCAAATATTGTCACGAAAAAGATCGGGAAGCAGGAAGTAGGAACTCATTTGCGTAGACGTCCTCACATTTTAATTGAGAAAGAAAGACCAAAAAACAAAACGGATCAAACACAGGCAAAACTACAAACTAGTCAGAATTAAACAGAACTTGCAGGAATCCCTCAGAATGTTCCACCGAAGTGCAACAAAGTCCAACAAGCACAACGAGTATAACCGAGCATAAACAAGTTTTCATCAAGTGAAAACCCAGAGGAGTAATCAGAAAATGCGAGTCAGCCGGTGTCAAGGGGCGGTGCCAGCTGGGCGCCACGGCAACCATCCAGAACCTGACACATATATTCTTCCCCTGGCCCAGCCCCTATGCAAAATTGTATAACCTAATGTGGCCTACGAGTAAAAAAAAAAGTTTGCCTGACCCTTATTAAGGTGTAAACAATTACAAACTGTGTGATGAACCATGATGCTTTTTAAATAGTCATTTGCATATGCATACAGAAAACATGTATAAAACACATATTTATAAAGGATTTAAAGGCTCACACTGCGAGTCACTGAAAAATCATCCCCAGACAACAACACACAGATTTTTTTGTAGTGTTTAAACTTTGAAATAGCTTCATTCACAGGACCGCAATACAAAGTATGTTGAATTGGATTCATTTACAGGAGCCCGAAAATCAGGGTTGGGTAGGGTTACTTTAACTGGATTACTTTCAATTACTTTTGGATTACTCCAATACCAAATATGCTGATAAAAGACAAAATAAACTAAATATGAATAAAATTATGACTCACAACACGTGGTAAGCTTTCTCTCCTGGCTTTGATCTCCGGCAAAACGAACATGAAATGCGACAGAAACAAAATGAAAATCAATCCAAACAGCTCGCCAACATCATTTTTGCCCTTCCATGTATTCAGTTACTCACCAAGCCTGCAAAAAATTTAGTCATTTTATTCATATTTAGTTTATTTTGTCTTTATTAGCATATTTGGTATTGGAGTCATCCAAAAGTAATTGAAAGTAATCCAGTTAAAGTAACCCTACCCAACCCTGCCTAAAATGAGTTTTGAGTCAGAGGTCACTGGTGAGCTCTTTCCGTGTCTGCCCTTTTGTCAGGCAGAGCGTGCCGCCGACCTCAGACTGCTGATTAATTGCATGAGGAAGCACTAATTAAATCAAACTATTAATCAATTAATTCAATCCAATGGGGCAACACGCACCTAATACCAAAGACAAACACAGGAGAGCGAGCAAAGGAGGGGAAGGCGAGTTCATGTCCTTTCCGGTTCTGCACACCACAAGAACAAAAACGGTAAGACAAAAGTCAAGTCAAGTCATTTTTTATTTGTGACGCCCTTAATCACAAAGAGTCTCAAAGGGCTGCACAGGCTATTGCACAGACTATTATTTCAGACTAGTATGACACCATCCCCTGATCTGAAACCAACATGAGGGCAAGGAAAAACTCAAAAACCTCAACATGAGGAAAATGAAGAAACCTTGAGAAGGGATCGCACATGTGGTATCTGCCTTCCAGGAGGACCAGACAGCAAAGGATGTTGCAATTAGAAATAATACAGAGATATTGTCAAAAAATATATAGGTTATTTATATGCTATAGAGTAGAAGTGTGTTTTAAGCTTAGATTTAAACATTTCCACTGAGGTTGCAAATCGGTTTAATCATGTTTTTCATCATTTTTCATCAAATGTTTTTCATCAAATCTCATCTCATCTCATCTCATTAGCTACACCGCTTATCCTCAGTAGGGTCGCGGGGGTGCTGGAGCCCATCCCAGCAATCGTTGGGCAGTGGGCAGGGGACACCCTGAACTGGTTGCCAGCCAATCGCAGGGCACACGGGGACAGACAACTCACTCGCTCAGTCACACCTAGGGACAATCTGGACCAACCAATTCACCTGAAATGCATGTCTTTGGAATGTGGGAGGAAACCGGAGTGCCCGGAGGAAACCCACGCAAGCACGGGGAGAACATACAAACTCCGCACAGGAAGTCTGGAGTTGGATTTGAACCCACACAAGAGATTCCCAAGACATGAACTGTGCCGCACACGCGCTAACCACTGCACCGCCGTGCTGCCTTTTCATCAAATTATCATTTTCAAAAGAAAATGATTAAAGTTTTAAAGGTATCAAGATAGGGATCGAATAGGATAAAAATCATAAGAGGACTGAATCCTAACCAGCAGGGCACTTGGGACATGGAAGGTTGTTCTCATTCACATAAAATTGAATTATGTTTCCTAAAGCTCAGGCAAGTTACATTCAAGACAATTTAAGCAGGGTTGGGTAGGGTTACTTTAACTGGATTACTTTCAATTAATTTTGGAAAATAATAAACTGACATCAGTTTACACTCAAATATGTTCTCCTGGAACCGAAAACTCAGTGTTTTCTATGTCAAGGTTGGGCAACTCAGAAGTCAGGTTTAGCCACGCTCACACAGCCATTGGCGATCAGCATTTTGCTTTTTGTGTCATCAGGGTTGGGTAGGGTTACTTTAACTTGATTACTTTCAATTACTTTTTGATTACTCCAATACCAAATATGCTAATAAAAGACAAAAACAAACTAAATATTTATCAAATGATGACTCACAACACGTGGTAAGCTTTCTCTCCTGGCTTTGAGCTCTTTGATCTCCGGCAAAACTAACATCAAATGTGACAGGAACAAAATGAAAATCAATCTAACAACATCATTTTTGCCGTTCCAAGTATTCCGTTACTCCCCAAGCCTGCACAAAATTGAGTCATTTTATTCATATTTAGTTTATTTTGTCTTTTATTAGCATATTTGGTATTGACGTAATCCAAAAGTAATTGAAAGTAATCAAGTTAAAGTAACCCTACCCAACCCTGAATGTAACATATTCTGCAAATAAGGCACTTTTTTTAATAGTTTGATGTGACTTAAACGTCAAAGAAAAGGTCTCAAAAAGGAGTGCCTCTAACAGTGTGGAAAATACGGTAAAATGACCTCAGAAGTTCCAAAAAGTGGCTGAAGGTTCAAGAAGAAGGAGCATACAGCCAGTAGAGGTTTTACTAATTGTGTTTGTGTCCTTTGGAAAGGACGTCTAATCACTCGTTTTGTCCTGCCTGGGCCTTCGGAAATAATTCCTTCTCAAGCTGTTATGGAGGCAACTTCCGTGTTATTGGAAAGCAACTGTGCGACAGAGTCAAATCCCCCCGGGCACACAACTTCGGTGGGCAAGTCAAACAGCCCGCTTCTCTTTGCTTACTTGCACAAGAAGACACGTTTAAATGTTTGTCTGAAACGTTAATGCTTTTGGGTAGGATTTGTACGCTCCAGAGAACGTAGCTGGCAGAACTGGGATTTTTCAGTGTTAAGACGCAGGGCACGCTAAATATGCAGGGGTTTGACTTAAATGCTTGCAAACTGGTGGACCTCGTCTCATCAGCTGCACCGCTTATCCTCAGTAGGGTCGCGGGGGTGCTGGAGCCCATCCCAGCAATCATCGGGCAGTGGGCAGGGGACACCCTGAACTGGTTGCCAGCCAATCGCAGGCCACACGGGGACAGACAACTCGCTCGCTAGGGACAATTTAGACCAGCCAATCCACCTGAAATGCATGTCTTTGGAAAGTGGGAGGAAACCGGAGTGCCCAGAGGAAACCCATGCAAGCACAGGGAGAACATACAAACTCTGCACAGTAAGTCCGGTAGCTGGATTTGAACCCACACAGGAGGTTCCCAAGACCTTAGAACTGTGCCGCACACCCGCTACCCACTGTGCCGCCGTGCTGCCCACCGGTGGACCTTTCAACCTATTTTACATGCTGCGGTAGGGTAACCTGAGAAATTTAGTTCTCAATAATCAGTGTTCATTTTAGCTGTGAAAGGTGATGGGTCCCGGGGACTCGCATGCTCAAAAATCTATGGGTCCCAACAGAGATCTATGGGTCCCCAAAATTTAGTGTTATCGAGGTTGAAATTGTAAATTGGCGACAAATATATAAATAAATATATGAATGTATATATTCATTCAGTTTTAATCATCGCAGTTAATTGGTAATACAAAGCAGCTATTGCTTCAGATTTTTCAGTTCACAATATTGTCCATTATACAAAATAATATTGCTGAAATATTAATCTGTATATTCATGCAGTTTTAATCATCAGTTCATTGGAAATACAAAGCAGTTATCACTTCATATTTTTCAGTTCATATATTCTTCGTGGTTTGCTGTCCCGCCACAGTTGTAATGCCTTCTCAAGGTCCAATCCATTATCATCCTCCTCATAGCGTAACCAGGAATATAGTTTAGTCCATTTTGGCAGAAAAGTCCTTTTTTTGCTAGGAGTATTCTTTATTTAGTCAAATCGTTCGCTTCTACACACGTGTTTTCCCTGCCTCCGCGATCTTCCGAATAATGTCTTCGCTGTTTTTTTCGTGTGCAGTACTAATCTAGTTCCTGTTTTGTTTTTTGTTTTTCTTTGTAATGTGAGGTCTGAATTCTGAGTGTCTTTAAGATTCAGATTCAGATTCAGATTCAGATTCAGATCTACTTTATTGTCATTCTAGTACACGTGTATACAGAACGAAATGTCGATGCATCTGACCCCCACAGTTTCCTTGAATGTACAGATATAAATAAAGTCGTATTGTAATTGGCTACGTATAGTATTTTACCATAGTGCCGATAGTGCAAGAAGAGTAGCTAACCAGATGTGCAAAATGGGCAGTCAGGTTAACAAGTCAGGTACACAGTAACATTAACACTGTAACAATAACGCTGTAATTACCATAGTGCAGAGAGCAATGTGCAATGAGTGGCAAGCTATAAAAAACTGCCAGTAGTGCAAAAAGTCAGATTAGCAGCCGCTTAGATTTAAGTTAACTATATGTTAGATTGACCATTTAACAGTCTAATGGCCAGTGGGACTAGACTATTGCGGAGCCTGGTGGTCCTGCACCGCACACTGCAGAACCTCTTCCCCGAGGCTAGCAGTGTGAACAGTCCATGATGGGGGTGAGAGGGGTCCCCGGTAATGTTCTTAGCATGGGATAGGCAGCGCTTCTGGCCAATGTCCTGAATGGAGGGAAGTGTAGTCCCAATTATTTTCTCTGCTGTCCTCGTTACCCTCCTCACACTACCCCAGTCGGTAGCGCTGCAGCCTCCACACCACACAGAGATACAGCTGGTCAGGATACTCTCTATGGTGCCCCTGTAGAATGTGATGAGGGAGGGTGGGGGCAGGTGGGCTCTCCTCATCCTCCGCAGGAAGTACAGGCGCTGCTGTGCCCTCTTAACCAGTGATGCAGTGTTCACGGACCAGGTGAGTTTGTTTGTAATGTGCACCCCTAGGAACTTGATACTGCTGACAACCTCCACAGCCTTGTTGTTGATGCAAAGTGGGGCATGGTTGGGCTGGTTTTTCCTAAAGTTTAAGGCTGCATGTACAACGTTTTCACTATCAGAGAGGCACCGAAACATTCTTGCATGCCTTCGGTGGGAGAAGGCGTCGCCATCAATTGGTCCGGAATGCACTCTGATTTTATCTTTATTTTGAAACATTGTAATATATGTCTTCCACTGCAATGTTTCTCTCCAGCTCTATTGTTTTAAAGTCTGAAAGGTATGTCTGGTCCCGAAAAAGAACACGGGGTGAGACATTGGAATGTCCATCACCTTCAATTGCCATGCTGGGTGGGAAGATCAATCTAAATCTCAATAGCATTGATATTAAGCATGTAGTCAAGTCAAGTCAAGTCAAGTCATGTTTATTTGTGACGCCCTTAATCACAAAGAGTCTCAAAGAGCTGCACAGGTTATTGCACGGACTATTATTTTAGACTATTATTACACCATCCCCTGATCTGGAACCAACATGAGGGCAAGGAAAAACTCAAAAACCTCAACATGAAGAAAATGAAGAAACCTTGAGTAGGGACCGCACATGTGGTATCCCCCTTTCAGGATGACCAGGCTGCAATGGATGTTGCAATTACAAATAATACAGAGATATTGTCCTCAAAAAGTATAGGTTATTCATATGCTATAGAGTAGAAGTGTTTTTTAAAAGATTAGCTGGAGAGCAACGAGCCGCAGCATCCATGTGCGCCGCCATCGTGCTTATATGTACTTTGATCAGATAGATATCATTGTCCTGGGATGAATACTTCACCCGTCCAAAAATATCCTCAAAGTGCCACTTCTATTTGTAGATAGCACCTATTTGTTTATGCCTATTCGTGTGACTGACAGGTACACTTTTGGCACCTCTCCCTACCTGGTCTGTTGCTGCCTGTAGGGAGAAGAGAGAGCCAAATCTGCCTTGGCACCCATTATCAGGGGCTGAATATAAGAGATGGCAACGTGAAATATAACGTGACGTGAACTTTTTTCTCTCAGAAACAGAAAAGGACAATGCATGGTCCCATGTGTGAGGTAAAAACGTCTGAAACTGTGGCAAATGTTCATAACCGCATGGAAAAAGTTCACCCTACAGAGAGCAATGGGCTGCGACCTAAAATGTAAATGTTTCACCTGTGAATTGGTTGTCACTTTCGCAAAATGTCCTAAGATATTTGGTTTGGTTCGACTCTCTTGACTTTTACTCTTTTTTTACTCTACTTAATTTGTGATACTAATAATAAGTAATATTTACACAATTCACACTTTCTGATATATTTTTCAAAATATTGTGACATGTTGATGTAATTCTTGCTGAAATATGTTCTATGGTTTCACCAGTGCCACCTGCTGGTATGGGGTAAGGTTTGATTTGGCTTTTGATCTTGTGACCGGAAGGCGGATGCCGTTGGCAGTCTACTGCGCACTGCTAACGGTAAGGCACGATTTGTTGGTGCTCCGCAAAAAGTTAATTTCAAACATTAAAACCACAGCTGACAAATATCTCAACATGCACAGTAATGTGATTGATGTTGTCAAGCTGTTTGGATTTATTTTTGTTTTGTTTCTGTCGCCTTTTATGTTAGTTTTGCCGGACGTTGCATGTTGTACTAAAATGCTAATTCCCCTTATAGTGTTGAAAGCCAGCAGAGGAGCTAACCACGAGTTGTGTGTGACTCATTCATTTGCAGGTAAATTGTACCCGTGTTTATACTCGTTATTGTTATTATGTCTATTTATAAAAAGGATGATGTTGGTTAAAATTCAGTTTAAAGAAAAATATGTTGAATTCATTGTAAACTTTAAAAAAACACTATCAATCTCTTGTTAAAAGTATCTTGTTAAAATGGATGTAAAAATGTATTCTGATGGTTGATATTCTAAAATGTATTTTATGTAAACTGAAAAAAAAGCTATCTGATATGTTTAGGGCAGTCTACAGCGCGCTGCTATCGTGTTGAAAGCCAGCAGAGGAGCTAACCACGTGTTGTGTGTGACTCATTCATTTGCAGCAACTGTAATAAAAACCTCATCATCCAGTCCAGCGTGAATGTGGATCTTTGGTGAACGGGTACACTGCGGTTACATTGAGATTGTTGTATTTGTATTTTTGTTACATAATTGATTTTTATTTGACTGTTTTGGCTTCCGTCCTGAAACAGTTGTATTATGCATAGTTCATTTTTTGTATACTTCTAAAGTTTAGTTTGTAGTTATGTAATAAAACAATGTAATATTATAAGTGCCTAAAACATGTGTGCTGTGTTTTTTGTAAATATAGGGATTAATTAACCATTCAGTGATCATTACATTTACATTTACTTGACAATCAGTCAGGCCATCAATGTTCCCTCTAAGCTGCGCACAAGAAAATCTAGCCAGCGCACAAAAATCAGGGCTCGAAATTGCTAATTAAGAAGCAAATTCAGTCAGAGTTACAGTGCATGCAGGTAAAAATACACGAGTTCCCCTGACGCTGCATTCTAAATGTATTTTGAAGTCGATGTCGAACGAAGTTGAAAAGTCAGTAGAGTTTTTCGAGAACCGGCTTCTTCGGCTCGGCTCACTAAAGAGAACCGGCTCTTTCGGGTCACAAACGGCTCTTCGGGTTGTCTTTGTTTCTTTAATCCCTACACGACTAAATATTATGTAAAATTGTGCACAAAATGACTTAAAGGAAGGGGGGAAATAGAACCAAAAAAAAAATAAATAAATGAAAAAGTAGTGAAAAGTTGAGAAAAAAGAAGGACAAATTCAGAAAAAAGCCAGAAAACAAGAAAAGAAAGAAACAAAGGAAAAAAAAAAAAAAAGTAAATAGAGACCAAAAAGAAAAAAGCTAGGAAAAAATAAACACAATGAGATTTTTTTAAAGGAAATAAACAAAAAGGAAAAAAACAGGGAAAAAGAAGAAAAAGTTTGTGTTGCATTAAAATTTCCAATTATACCAGGTCAATCTTGTAGCCAACATTGTAGTTACACTAAAAAAATGTGATTAAATACAGTTCTGTATCTTGCAACCGACTCAATAAGCCCCCAAAAATGTTAGTATTATGCGTCAAAAGATAGCAAAAAAAAATGAAAATCTTGTGAAAGAATGGTTGTAAAAACAAACAACGTTTGTAGGCCGTAAAACCTTTGCAATAATACATGAGTCAATTCATTCAAAAGTGATTTTTTTTTTTTTGCATTGCCGGAAACTCAGCAAAATGTAACTTGATGTCAAGTTTTGGACATGTTTGATAATGACTTAGTTGCCACACTTGGGATTGCCGTTGCTCACTGTTGTTTCAAGCGTTGCTCACCGACTTTGTGAGGAAAATTACAGGGAACATTGCAGGCCATGCATTTACTTACTTAAAATTCCCAATGCTGATTATCCCTAACTGTGGCAGTCGTAAAATTGTGAAAACGTGACCCATGTTTCTTGCCTGAGCTACAGCATTGCTGAGAGCCACGCTGCATGGATGACAAACTATCGTCATCATGTCAAGGTGGCCGTTTTGGATGTTAATCTCTCAGAATTTTCTTTTATGTAAATAACTTGTTTTTATATTCCTAAATACAAAAACAATCGTTCTCACACACACACATAAAACAATGTTTCAATAATCAGTCTAATTATATATCTTGTACGTTTCTCAATCTTATATTCTTTTATTTTGAAGTCGTGCTCATGTGTGTGCTGTTTACACTGACGAATAATAAACCACGCCCTCTCCGGGGGCGGTCTCTTTTTACTCTTTCAACCATCATGGAAGACGTGAGTACTTTTGCTCCTGGTATCACGATTTAGTTTTTAACAATATATATATTTTATCTGTGTAAATACAGCCACCAAAGAGTCTTGATAATGACTATTTCTGACAGTCATCATCCTCGTGACCATCATCATCTGCCAAACAGGCAGAAACACATTCCACGGTAGCGTCCCTCCATTGATTCCTTAATGAGTAGCGTCCAATATGCATGACTCTTTTCACCGCCGCGCTCCGCTTAAATTGATCCCAAATACTTCGTTTCAAGTTTCCAATTAGAAACGTTTCCGCTGCGAAGTGAAAACTTCAAAGACATAAAATACACTCCGTCGAGTTTATTCGTCGCTGCCTCCGAGGCATATGGCGTCGCGAGGATGAAATTAATTCATTTTGCCTATCTGCCGCTCTTTTTTTTAACAGCCGATGACTTAACAGGG